>NC_140971.1:58752852-58865352 GCF_056783735.1 Eptatretus burgeri
CCAATCTCCCCAAGGATATCATTGAGAATTAAAAATTCAATGAAATGGCCCTTCCTAGTGTTGAAAATGTTGCCCACTTATATATTTTCAGATTTCGGGCAGTACTGCTTCCCAAGTTAACCAAATGCCGTGTTCACACATCACACAGAAGTTCGGACTAAGTCTGCAATTTTGAGAGCTGAGATGTGTGTCAACAGAAGCAAGACGCGTCCAAGTTTCATCAAATATAAAAAGCTCTTTCTCACCACTCACTGACTCACTGATATAAATATTTCGTACCTTATAGGTGGGCTAGAAAGTTTAAATTTTGTACACTGATGTAACTCAAAGCCACAATTCCAGCAAAACTAGAAAACACAATCAAGCATTGCAGACCATCGCCAAAACTTATTTTGTGTGCTGGAGTGTTCCATAATTATTGATCAACGTAATTAATAGACGTATGCACATTTCAATCGTACGTAAATAAAGACATACTCGCATTTCAATCGTACGTAATTATAGATATACTCATTTTCTGTGTGGACAGACAGACAAGCAGACAAAAGGACCCAAATGCAATACACTCTCCTCTGGAGATATTTTTAAAAATGGAACAAAACTGTCCATAATCAAAAATCACTTGGCTGAAGAAGGGTGGAGGACTGCGTCTGTATATGAAGTCACTTCCCCAACCGGGAGAGGGGTGGTCTAGAGCTTGGACTTTATTTCATGTTTGCACAGAGGATGCACCCCAGTATCTGCTTGCAGAATGCAAGCATAAACTACAAGTACCAATTAATCTGTCTGGGACCACAGACTGAGTATGGATTGAATCTGTGTTTACATGCTCCAAGCATTTGGTCCGGCAGGACTCTGCGATTTCAAAATTCGATTTTGTACAGTAGTTTCATGATCCACATCAACTAATTCACTACCGACCACCTGATCCATATGAAATATTTTCGTGTCAACACCAAATCCTAAAACAGATCAAAATTCTTGCAAATCAAATTAATACAGAACTCAGCATTAGGAGTTGTGAACACCCCCACACCCCCCCCCACACCGAAGGTGATTAATACAGTCGAGGTTTAAATAAATAAATAAATAAAATAGACAATCCAAACAGCAACATGATAATTATCCTGTGACTAGCTCGGCCTTCAGAAGCTCAGAATCCAAATCCTTAAAACAGACGCCTTCTGACAGATTTGAACCCACGACCTAAAGGATGGCATTCCACTTAGCGACCACATCTGCTTTAAAGCTTTGATTGCCAATATATAAATTTATACTGCCAAATGAGCACAAATAGAATGCTGCATCTACCATATGGGAATGTCATAACACTGTGCTTAGCTGGTTGTTGTCACAAAAGTGACTCATGATAACAATAAGCATACAAACACAAAATGGACCAAAAGAAGAAAAAAAGGGAGAAGAAAAAAAGAAAAAAAGAAAACGTTGACCTTCCAAAAATTATTCTGATGGACTCGATGGAGATCGAGATCATCCCTGTGCTCTGAGATGTTTGTCCATCGCCATCCTCCATCACAGCTCGACCTCCAGAGTCCATCAGTGCAATTTTGTTGCAGGGAAAGAAATCTGTTCTAAGGGTGTTCAACTTTGTGTTCCCACATGCATCATCATCATCATGAGTCAACGGAAGCTCCGAATCGATGCTTGGCAATTCAAATATACAGTAAAGTGGCATAAGCCATTTAATATCGTTTTTAATTGTGTATACTAAACAGAAGTGATAATAGCTACAACAAAAAAATAAAGAAAGAAAGAAGATAAATTAAATTCTTCACAAATTTAAATAGTCTCAGGAACACATCTATTCCATTGGCAAAAAGACTGGTTATAGTTGGGAAGATCCATCTCCAGCTAGTACTGCTGCTCAGCACGCAAGGCCCGTTCCGAGTTTCAACGTTTTGACCATAGTGGGTGGGTCATCCTCCAGTCCGCGATGGAAACCACTCCACTTGGGTGGTCGAAACGTCATGCCCGAGGCTGATCTAGTGGACAACTGTACTAGTTGATGATGCCTTCACTTTTGAAGAAGTATCTATGGGAATTAAATATTTGACTATATACAACTAGAGTTTTATCGAATCCGTTAACCTGCGCGGTGTTTAAGTATATACTTCAATTTGTTCCAATATAAAATTAAATTTAAATATAAAGATTGTAAAAGTTGAAATGACAAATTAATTCAAGAATTTACTGCCGTTGATGCAGTGTCTATTTAGCACCCAATCTAACATGTTACATGTTATTTGTGTCCATTATGACATCCTTAAAAACAGTAAGTTTTCTGTTTCAAATTATTTTCAATTTTGTTTAACTACCAGACAGACTGACAGAGGGAAAAAAATTATCTCACTCCTCTCTGTGCATGTGCAATCGGGACGAATTCAGAGACAAATACTGTACAACGGCAAACTTGTCTTCCTTTCATTTTCCGATTAGAGTTCAACATATAATGTTCAATTTAAATCAAGTTGTTCCTTGATCATAAACTGACATTTATAAACAGACAGACAGATATGAACAAATTGCTTTCCCCCACTTTTTGCTTTGTGTGTGGAGTAATAACAGGACAATGGGCCAATTCAAGAAAATAAAAGAAACACTGACAAGTCCTCAACATCCTTTGCAACCAAGCTACAAATTAACATGATGACGTTCAAAATAAAGCTCAAGTCAAGCTATGACGGCTTACGATTTCCAGGACTGATTACACCAAAACAGGCAATCATATAAGTAAACCCTTCAAGATATATACAAATCAAAATATAACAGGCTAATTCATCAAATCACATTCTCACAAATCATGTGCCCAATTTAGACGCAAATAACCACAACCTTGACAAGTGTAAACAAGTTGTTAATGTTGCATATTCCTCACAGAGCAGGTGGCTGTTTGCAAACGTTCTGAAACAGCCTTACCTGGAGGTTCGTGAGTTGCTGTTGCTGATGTGCAATTGTCTGTTTCACAAGGACACACTTGATACTCTGTTCCATCGCATACTTCTTTGCCTGTTTGAAGCATACAGGGTGGTGGAGGAAGTAGCGGTTGATGTAGACTGGCCGAATTTGCACCAAAACTGCACACAAAATGTCAGTGCAAAGATGGCATTTCTACAAGATGGTATTCTACAACAGAAAACAAGACAAAGATCACACAGTTATGTTGAAACAGCCCAATTTACATGTCCCCCATTGATCTGGCACTCTTTTGGCATCAGGGCAAATCTACATACTACATATGCAAAGATGTCAAAATATTGTCAAACACATCACACTCTCAAAAAGTGAATAAGACTCTCCTTCCTTTCTGTTTTCTTTCTTTCTATAGAAAGACACACAAGATCATTATTGTGTGAACCAAGCTAGGTTTCAGTTTCATACTGGAACCAAGTCGATTATCAAGTGAAGATGACAAAAATATTAATTTTGTTTTGCAAACAGGGTACAGTCAAGCATGTTGCCTGTATGTTTCATGTGAATCACATCTTTGCCTTCGTTTCAGATTGTGATCCTGGTGCGTTCTGCAGGTCTGGCAGGTGCACCGAGCTTCCTGATGAAGTGAGAGAAGATTACAAGCTATCTGTTCCAATGTCACACAGGCAGGATTTTCGATGCTGTGGTATCAAGGGTGTAGGCTCAGGTTTTTACAAGAAGGTAGTCCAGGAAGCTCCGCTAAAATATTTGGACGGAGTGTTTGTCTTTTTATTTTTCCTCCACAAGAGTGAGGCTCTTAGGAAAACAAAGTTCAAGTGAGAGAGGGTAAGTGAGCAACAATACGGGACTTTCAAAATGATGTATGAATGCGAAATGAGGCCTTTTGCACATGCAGAGCGTGTGTTTACACTTTTTTCGGTTCGGCTTGCTAGGCACTTTTAACCCGCCATTGCAAGCATGGAATCTGTGATTCAAATCATCTTCCAAACAAAATTTTCAGCATTTAGACGAAAGAGTAGCTATTTCAAATTGGTGAACCATAATTTTTTGTTCGTAAATGAAAATTGGACTCATGGAAATATAGGACCACGAGAGAGAAATATTAATGGATGAGAGGTGTCGAGCTCGTACTATTTATTGTTCATACTAGAACAGCACTCGGTAGGTAGAGTGCATACCTCTGCCAGGCTGAACAGTTTACGTTTTGCATCCCACTGATAGGCCGGATCTGGATCCGGACCTAAACCACATAACTTTTTGAGATATCGTGTTGTATATCATGTTTAGCCCGATCACTCAATGGTGAAGAATCATTTTTTAAATTCTCGGAACTCCAACAGGATCCAGTCTTCACTAAAATTGAATAATTTTTTCCCTCGTCACACACCCAACCTGTCCACCAAGTTCCATCCAAATCAAACAACAACTTTTTGAGATATTGTGCTACACTGTAATACCCAGACATTTTCAGGGGATACGATACGTTCCTGGAAAATGCCGTGAAAGTCAAATCCGGGCCATTGTTTCAATAGTAAAAAGGGGATAGGTTTTTTTTTATTACTTCTTTATTTTTTACACTTTATGACTGGTCTCCTATACCCACCGCCACTGATAATAATTCAGCCAGGAAATTATTCCACAGAAACCTGCTCTCTCTTATGTACAGATTAATCCCAACTCATCTTCAATTATCTTACGCATCCTCCTGCTCTTGATACTCTGAATCCTGTGGTGAGGCAGTTGCTTTAAAATAACTTGCATTCTCCTGCTGGAAGGCAAATCTGACCGAAGGCAAACTCAGATCATTCCATAAAGCCTGCAACAAGTGTGTATCTACTCTCAGGAGAGCCAGAAAACATCTGTTCAATTTCAAGAATGAGCTTTCAAACTTGTATCCCTCCTCTAAAACCTGGTGGCAACTTGTCAAAACCATCTCTGGTGTATGCTTCCCTTCACTCACTTCAAATAGCACCACATGGAAGATACCCAGTTGGCGTCTGGCTTTGGAGGGTAACTTTGAAATGTGGCTTGTCCAAGAGAGATCATGGCTGAGAGTGAAACCCAAGAGTTTTAGTGATTGAACCTCTTTGAGAGGGTTGGTGAGAAAGTGTATGGGAGGATTTGCGGTACGGTCCTTTCGGAGAGAGAGAATGAGTGTGTGGGATTTCTCAGGATTTAAAGACATAGTCCAAGTGTTTGACAAGTTTTTGATTTTGTAAAGGTCTGAGGAGAGGGAAGAGGCTGCTGCCTGACTGTTAGAAGGGTGAGAGATGTCACGGCAGAGTGGAGTCATCAGCAAAGAGATATAGAGGATTTTTCAGAGTCAGTGAGATCACTGATGAAGACTAGGAACAATATGGGGCCTAGAACACTGCCGTGAGGTTCTCCAGCCTTGACAGGGAGAGGAGATGAAAGGGTTCCATTGAGAGCCACATGTCAACTATGAGAGGGGAGGAAGTCAATAATCCAAGAGTGGAGTTCACTTTGGATTCCAAAGGCAGACAGTTTGGAGAGCAAGGCAGGAAGCCAGATTGTATCAAAAGCTCAAGATATGTCCAGAGACGGCCCTGAGCTCATGTCTGATCTTGAGGGCCTCCACCATTGTTGGGAGAGTAGAAAAATCATGTCCAAGATAAAGTGACCAGGTCTGAAAGAAAATTGATGATCTGAGATGATGCTGTTGGAGAAAAGGAATGTTTTTATGTCAAATGTGATGATGGATTCCATGACCTTGATGATGATTGGAAGTGTCATAAGCCAATTGGGTTACTGTGAAGGGGATCCGTTTTTGCTACTTTTTATGTAATGCTGTGATGTTGGCTGATTTCCATTTTCCCAGGTGGATATAGGAGACCAGTCCTGAAATATGAAAAAAAACAAAAAACAAGCAAACAAAAAAACTGCGAATATGCGAATGTCGAAGGAGGTCGTACTTTATGACTGGCGAATACATGGAGTCCGCAACTAGCGGGGTCCGACAGAATTTAGTAGCGAGTGCGATCACAATGTAAAAAGTCCACAACCCTACTCCTCCAACCCTCATGTACCTCAAGTCATCAACCTCCACTCTCAAACTCCAAGCCTTCAAAAACCCCCTCCCCAGTCACCACCCTCCCAAAAATCCTCAATCTCCTTACTGACCCCCACCCCCATGCACTCCACAACGATTTTCCACAACCCATGACCTCCCCCTCCCAACTCTGTCCCATCTTTGCTCTCCCACCCCCTCCCCTCCGAACCCCAATTCTCTGTTCTCCCCTCCTGCTCATAAAAGTGAAAGGGCATTCTTACATGGATCATTTGCCATGCAATTAATCTGGGGTGTGTTCAGTTACAAAGTTTATTGTAAAGTGCTCACCAAGTGGCTTAAGTGCTCAAGCAAGCAAGCAAGCACTCCATTCAAAGCAGTTTATAAGGAACGGCTGGCTTGGCAAGCACGAGAGAGCTGCTTGGTATCTCAACACACCCCTGGACAAGTTTTCAACAGCATATTGTTAGGGTCGAGGGTTCAAGTTTCACCATGAGGGGAAGCGCTCAGGTTCTTCCTGAAGGTCCGGTCCTGACGCCACCAGCTGAGGGTAACTCCAAAGCTCGGTGGGTTGCTAGTCAACTGCGAACGCCGATTGGTACCACCAATCCTGGCAGGATTCTCATCACTTTGAGTGTTACTGTTTTAGGTGGATTAAAGGAATCAAGGGGGGGCTCATGTCCTCGACACATGCTTGCTTTATCTAACCTGATCAGGTGCAGCCAAGCGGAACTGCCAAGTATGCACCAGTTAATGTTTAGAGCCAATCGGTGGGGTAAAACTTCCTGGCTAACTATACATACGAACTACGCTGGATCAATGGAGGAAAGTACACCAAGAGCTGGGTGCATTTCAATAACAAACAATATATTAAAAGAAATGACGAGGAAAGGGATGTGGTACAGGCAAGCAATATGTTTATTTACACAGGCAAGATTTGTACAGCAGGGCATGCAAGGATTGGTGAGGTGCAGCAAAAGAAATACAGTTATACAGTAACCAATATAAAACAGTGCAGAGCTAACCCAAGCGAATACCTACACAATCATATTTATTCAAGAACAAAACAGGCGCCATCAGGGTCATTTCGAGGAAAGGTACATTTGGAGAAAAGAGAATAAAAACACAAAGTGGTTTCGACCTCTTTGCTCACCAAGCGGGCTTGACGAACCCGCACGGCCCAAACACTGACGAGGAGTAAAAGAGGACGGATACTGAAGGTGTCCAAGTTGCGTAGTTTTAGGAGGTGCGAATGAGGGTGCGGGTGAGGTGTAAGTGAGGCACAGGTGAGGTGCAAGTAGGAAACTGAAAAAGAGGTGTGTGTCTGTGGGGTCACTCTGAGAAGAACAGTTGTCGGAACTTTCCCCCGCTGATTGGTCTTAATGCATCCACAGCAGACGAGATGGAAAAGGAGAGAAAGAACAGGTAAGAAGACAGTTTACTTATATGCAATATGTCTGTAAATGTTAATGTTATATTGGCTTGGCCTGAATGACTGTGCTCAGTTTGGTACCTGGATCTCTCTCTCTCTCACTATGTATGTGTATATATGTATGTGTGTATATATATATATATATATATATATATATATATATATATATATATATATATATATATATATATATATATATATATATATATATATATATTGTTACGGATCTGGAAACCATTTGCATTCAACATACAGGTCCTAAAAGTCAGTTATCCCGTTAAGTACATGTCTAATCAAATCCCTTTCTTTTGTTTGGTGGGAGAATCAAAAACGTGCGTTGCAACTTCTTTTTAGTTAGATTATTAAATCTTACATCCAAGGAACCCTCCAACGAAAAACCAACAACCATTCCATTCCCCATCATGACCCACCCTCAACCTGCTCCTAAACAAGCGCTTCGCTCACCCAACTCGAAAGCCTATTGAGGTACATCCCTCTGAGGAGGAATCTCGAGGATGTTTGAGGCAGTTTCATCACCACCACCTTTCTCGAACACGTGTGGAGTGGGTGGGCTTCCCGGTATGGCCGAACCCCCACCCAGAAAGGGCGGACCCATGGAAGCCCCGTCCAATCGGGGCGAACAGTGACGTCAGTTTCACCAAGGCCCCTCCCCGCTGAGGGAGGTCCATAAAAAGTTACGACGCCATCCTCAGAGTAGAGTTCTGTCGAGAGGAGTGTCGAGAGTTCTGAGGGGGTTCGGTCGTGTTTTTTGGGTTGCGCTGGAGTTGAGTGGTTACGAGCAGTAGTTACGAGGGGCTCTTACGAGTTCTTAGTTGGTTTTTGCTGCCACGAGGGTTGAGCAGAGGGTCATCGAGACGGCGAACGAGTCTCTGCTGGGCCTCCACAAGGAAGGGCAGAGCGACCCCGACCTCCCTCCGTGGACCCCGACTATTCACCACCCAAGCTCCGCCACGAACGAGTCCCCCACGTGCGACTGGGACCAAGCAGACGACCAATGGCAGGTGCCGCAGCACGGAGTACCCCCATTCTCCGACGGCCAGGTACCCATCCGGACTCTGACAACCCAGCTCGTCCGTCTCCCTCTCCCTCTCCGTCTCCCTCTCCGTCTCAGTCTCCCTCTCCGTCTCCCTCTCCGTCTCCCTCTCCCTCTCCCTCTCCGTCTCCCTCTCCGTCTCCCTCTCCGTCTCCCTCTCCGTCTCCCTCTCCGTCTCCGTCTCCCTCTCCGTCTCCCTCTCCGTCTCCCTCTCCGTCTCCCTCTCTCTCTCTCTCTCTGGAGGATCCAATAAAGAACTCTGGGTTTCTTTTCTTTATGTGTGTGTGTGTGTGTGTGTGTGTTTCTGCGCGAGGGCCCGTCATCAAGTAGAACTGTGTAAGCGCTTGAATCCCTGTAAATATTCCTTGCATATTCGCGTTAAGTCTTGCCTGTCTTTTTATTGTTAATAAGTTTATTAGAAATGTTCCCAGTCCATTTCTGTCCCTTCTTACATTGGTCCAGCATGGTCCGGGTCTGAGTATAAGCGGGGTTTCATCCCCGATAATAATCCGTTCATCACAGCCGGGACGTCCTGGGCAGGCCCCGTTGACTGCAACGAGCAGGAAAGGTAAGTGGCAAAGCGATAGTCGGTAGTGTGAATTTACCGCTGCCGGTAGAGTAAATCCGGTTCTTCCAGGCATTCCGAGGGCGTGGTTTCCCCGGTAGTCGAAATCGCATAGTTAATTCGGTAAATTGGTCATCGACAAATAGACCCAACGCGGTTGAGATATTGGCGTCCACGGTCGGTTCAGCGACCCGCCAGCTCATGGAATTATCAGGAGCGATGGCCTTTTCCGGGGAGTCAGGTGGGAGACGGAGTAACCTCCCCCACCTTGCGGTCATCTTCGCCACCAACCCCCAGCAAAATATATATATATATATATATATATATATATATATATATATATATATATCTCTATTATAATACCAAGGTTGCACACTAAAAACTCGGCTCGCCGTCACACGATCCCTATGAAACTGCTGTGGAACTTAGCGGACATGCCGACAATGTTTGGGAAGTCTTGGCATTCCATAGTACCACTTGCATTTTGCACAATGCGTATTTTTGTCATTCCCCGTGTACGGTCTGTCGTCTGCTACCAGCTATGTTGTACTGCTATCCCGTGCATGTGCACGGGTATCGCTAGTATATATATAATATTGTTACGGCTGTGGAAATTCGCATTACACCATAAAGGGCCCTCAGGTGAGATATCTCTGTAGGTACATGTGTAGTTAGCCCAAACCCGTTGTATAGAGGGAATTTATGTGATCCATCCGGGCTGCGACACTTTGAGTTAGCCATTTTTCTGTTCTATCTTTTATTTCAAACAAAAACCACCAACGATGCTCGTGGGCTTTTCCCGCCATTCTTCCCCGCGCTTGGTGTGAAGGAATGGAAAGGGCACCTCGCCGCCGATTGGTGAATGAACAGCGTGAGGCGGTCGGGGTGAAGGAACGCCCCTTTTCAAGAACCTTCTCGAAGGAGGGTGGAGCCGAAAACGGGGCGGAGCGAAGGGCGGAGCCCCACGCTATAAAAGGACGGACACGGGCGGGGCGTTCTCTCTCTCCCTCTCTCTCTCTTCCTCCACTCTCTTCCTCCTCCTCTTCCTCTTCGCTCGTCTGCAGTGGTGGTCTTTTGTCGCGAGAGCTTTTCGTCATCCGAGAGTCTTGAGCCTCTTCTCGTCTTGGCCCTCGTCTTCGAGTTCCTGTCGTGTTGGTCCTGCACTTGCGGTTTGGCAGGCGACCTATCCACGGAGGCACGGACGGCAGACGCGACAGCGCCGGTTGTGTGGTGGACCCGCGCGTTCGAACGAGGAGTGCCGGAGAG
Source organism: Eptatretus burgeri (assembly GCF_056783735.1). Lineage (NCBI taxonomy): Eukaryota > Metazoa > Chordata > Myxini > Myxiniformes > Myxinidae > Eptatretus > Eptatretus burgeri. Next base: position 58,763,150 of record NC_140971.1, read on the forward strand.
AGTTCGCCGACCGCGAGAGGAGTCGGGGCCAGGCGCGACCACGCCGACGGATGTGGGAGAGGGACTCGACGGCCCACAGGGAAGTCACCACTTTGCTTTTCCTTTGGGTTTGTGTAAATGACTGTGGGTGGCGCCTGTCTCCGTTAAAGTAGTATTATTTTAAGTGTTGCCGTGTGTACGCGTATTCGGTTTTAACTCTTTATTTGCTTTATATGTGCATTTTGACTGTATGGCTATGGATACGTGCTTGTCTGTGTGTGAGTGTGTGAATAAAACTGCTTGCTTGTTGAACTGTGCCCGTTTCGCTTCGTCTTTTCTCAATTTGAATCTCCATCTTGCAACACGTAAGGGGTTCTTAGTGGGTTCAACATCCCGGTAATTAATCTGAACCGTCTGGGTCGACGATAACACCGCTCGGTTATCCCGATAGTACGGAACGGGCCGCCCAAGCGGCTCGTGTCCGGAGTCGACCTGTGGCGAGGTACGATCACCCGGTTAACCAACCGCGTGGGTTCTTAGGTAGGTCGAGTTTGGCGAACAACCCTACCTTACGCGGGTGGCCGATTGGCACGATTGTGGTGAGGTCGAAAGGCGCACCCGTGACTAACTCCCGGCATTGTTCTGAGAGGGTCACGACAGAATTGTCCGTCCGGTGGGCGACGTGCCGCGATTCGAGTTACGTGGCCGTTCGCACGCCGGTGGGCGCGAATTCGCAACATATGTATATATATGTATATATATATGTATATGTATATATATATGTATATATATATGTATATATATATATATATATATATACATATATATACATACATATACATACATATATATATATATATATACACACATATACATATATATACATATATATACATATACATATATATACATACATACATATACATACATATACATATACATACATATATATATATATATACATATATATACATATACATATACATACATATACATACATATACATATATATACATACATATATATATATATATACATATATATACATATATATATATATATATATATATATATATATATATATATATATATATATATATATATATATATATATATATACATATATATGTATATATATATATATATATATATATATATATATATATATATATATATATATATATATATCCTGGTGTGTTGGCGCAGTGGTTTGGGCAGTAGCTTGGGAACCAAAAGGTCCTGAGTTCAAGCCCCGTTGGGCCACTGAATTAATACACCAGGGGGTTGACTCAGCCTGTCATCCTTCCGAGGTCGGCGAAATGAGTACCAGTGTACTGGGCCGGTGTATACTCCGGTTAAAATAGGTGTACCATATCCCTGTGTCGTAAGATGCGACCAGGGTTGCGTCAGGAAGGGCATCCGGCGTAAAACATGTGCCAAATCGCGATGCGGATCATACGGATGATCCGCTGTGGCAACGCCTTACGGGAGCAGCCGAAAGAAGAAGAAGAAGAAGATATATATATATATATATATATATATATATATATATATATATATATATATATATATATATACACAGGGTGAGTCAAAAGTAGCACCCGATTTCTGTTTTTTCGGCTGTCAGATTCTTTCTGGGAAGTCATGTTGTTAATAATTGTCTTGCAGATTATTAATTTTCATAATTTATTTATTTTTGATTTTGTTTTGCAGGTTATTGCTGCGAGTTTAGAAAGTTACTGAATTTGCACCAAATTGAACCATGAATTACCTTTCAATTAATTAACGCATTGCGGCCGTGAAACATTACTACAAATGTCATGAACAACCAACGATGGCGGCACGCCGTTTGGCACAGGAATTCGATATTAACACACCTCAGGGAAGAAACATACGATTGATTGTCGAGAAATTTGAAGCAACAGGGTCGGTAGCCACTGCAAAGATGTCCGGCCGTCCGAAAATGGCAACGAATGTAGCTAAGGCTAAAGAAGCCATCAGAAGACTGGAACAAAGTCCGCAAAAGTCAACTCGCCGTTTATCTGCAGAGTTGGAAGTGAGCCAATCAAGTGTTATCCGTATCCTTCACCAGGAAAAATGGAAACCTTACATTCCACGCTTACTGCATGCCCTTCATGATGTAGATGACGACTGCCGTCTTCAATTTTGCGAAGAGTTCTTAGCTAAACTTCATGAAGAGGACACAATGCCAGACAACATCTGGTGGTCAGATAAGGCATGTTTTAAGCTTAATGGCACAATGAACAGACATAATTGTATCGACTGGGCTGCGAATAACCCAAGAGTGACAGTTGAGAAGGAGGTAAATTTACTTGGAGTGACAGTTTGGGCAGCCATATCTCCATTAGGGATAATTGGACCCTTTTTCTTTGAGGGATCTGTCACTGCAGAAAATGACCTGGAAAATGACCAAAACGTTCGTTTGGCCCAAGTTACAAGATCAGGACTGTTATTTCCAGCATGATGGAGCTCCACCTCATTATGGATCTCCACCTCATATTCGTCAGTGGCTTGATGAAAACTTTCCCTGAAAGTGGATCGGCCGCCGCGGTCCGATCGAGTGGCCGGCACGCTACCCAGACCTTACACCTCTAGATTTCTTTATTTGGGGGCTCATGAAAGACCTTGTTTATCGTGAAAAGCCTCATACCATTCAAGAATTGAAGGCTCAAATCACTGCAAAGTTTGAGGAAATTGACATCGAACACTGCAGACGTGTGTGCCGCTATGTGCCTGCTCGGCTGCAATTGTGCATCAATCACGAGGGAGGGCACTTTGAAAATTGCAAGTAAAACAGTCTCTCTCTGTCTCTCTCTCTGTCTCTCTGTTCAGGCAACTGGAAGCACACCCAAGACGACGGCCCTCTGCAGAAATCACAGAATGTCAAACGCACGTGCAACGATAATTTCCAAACACGTACCGAGGAGATGGAAGAAACGGGACCCTAAATGCTGGCAACTTGCAAAGTGCACGCATCCGTGCCCTTTCCAACCCATTTCCAAATCTCCATCTAATAATTATATCTATCGCCTTCCAATCCGAATCCCCATTTAATACTTGTGTCTTTCCTCTCTTCCAATCTTTTCCCTGAATTCATGACACGGATCAGGGTGTCGGACCCACGCATGGTCCCCCGGGTGGTTTATCATCGCACTGGTTTGTTACGCGGCATGCTCGTTACGTGTTACGGGGCATACGGGTGGTTTGGTACGGTTACGTTACATGCTCGTTACATGTTACGGGGCATACGGGTGATTTGGTATGGGGCATGCTTGATGGCTGGTGGACCTATGCGCTGACCACGTGTACAATGGCGGACTCGTGCACAGCTGTGATACTTTATCATCGTGCAGAATGGGGCACGACTAACACATATTTTTCGTTGGATCGAGGCATGGGGTTACAATAACATCTTACCGTCTGTCTTCGCTTATCATGACGGCCACAAACGTCTCCCGCGGACGGCAGACATCCTCTCGCACCTCTGCCTCGATGCAGCTGCTACCAGGCAGAGGCATGCTGTGCAGCCGGATCGCTCGGGCCGTGTAGCGCAAAATGGAGTAGGCACATTAACCAGCGCCAACCGTAGGTCACCTGGGCAAGGCACGGGGTTCGGTGCAAAGCGATTCATATCACGGAGTTCGGTGCAAGGCGATTCATATCACGGGGTTCGGTGCAAGGCGATTCGTGTCATGGTGCTCGGAGTGAGACGATTCCGCAGCTTGGAATCATCTTGCCGGAAGTGGAGTGGAGCCGCCTCCTGTCATGGCAGCCGGCCCGTATGCTGGCTGGGGCCCAACCAGAGCGCCCAATTCGGGTGATGACACATCGCTTCGGGTCGTCGCCCCTGCCCCGCACCACTGGATCTATAAAAGGACGGGTCGCGGGATGGTGGCAGAGTCGTCGTCGTTCCCGAGTCGTTCAAGTGTCGTTCGTGTGTCGTCGTTCCTGCTCATCGCTCCTGTCTGTTCGTTCCTGAGTGTCGTTCCTGCTCCCTCAGTCCTGTCGATTCGTCTTTCTCGTCCTGGCCTGGAATTCATCTTCAACCATTCTCCTGCTGACTCCGCCTTTCTACACCAACTCGTTTCTGACTACGCCTTCTTCACCACTTCTCTGCCCACTTGCTTCTGACTCCACCCAAGTCTTTCCCTTCACGCCCGATGGTCGCGTCTTATTCTCTGGACCGACGCCAGCTGCACAAAGTGCCACGAAGCAAGAGACAACATGCCAGCTGTCAGGGAGGTAACGCCCAGCGGAGCAGCTCCCCAAAACATACTGGTGGCACAGTCAAGCAATCATGCAAGGTATTGAGAGACCATTAGCCTCATCTCCTCTCCTCTTTTTCTCTTCATTAACTCCTCTTCATCGGGTTTTGTGTGTGTGCCCTGGCGCCTGTCCTCGCTTAAGTTAAGATTGTACAATAATTATATCGGGATAACTCTGCTCTGTGTCTACTTTTGTAAGTTCTGTGTCTGTAAGTAGTTTGTCATGGTTGAGGTAGCGTGGTTGTTAAACAATGGTGAAGGTATAGAGAGCTTGGGTAATGTTATTACAAAGAAGTGGAGTTATAATAAAGGCGTCTTGAGGTTGTGTGATCATTGCAGCATTGGTGGGTAAAGCGCGATGAAGGTTGAAGTGATATTCCAGTTGAATTGTGACGCGCAATTCAGACTGGGATTTGGCATGCATATGCAAATTAATGGTGTCATGCATGGCGTTCCTGTTTGCGTGAAAGAGAGGCTTGTGTGTCGGGACCAAGATGGGAAAAGAATTGGGGGGGGGGGAGAAAAAAAAACCCAATCCCATACAACGCAATATTGACCTATTACAGATAAGGGAAAGGTAATCTGAAAAAAACAAAACAAAACGAAACAACCATCTCTAGAACAGCAATATGTTGTCTGCCTTTGCCTCCGGGGTTATAGTTCACAGAACCATCAAAATATATACAAAATGCTGACAAAAGGATTTTTAGCAGCGTCTCGCGTAGCGAACGCTGCTCATAGAGAGCTTGGCGTTGTTGTTGTTGTTGTTGTTGTTGTTCTTCTTCTTCTGCTTGTTAAGACAAAACCTTAATCTCTTGGACTCGGCTCTTGTATATATATATATATATATACAAGATCCGGATCTCCTTAGATACTGAGCACATGTACACATCCTCACATAGACGGTGCCTTTTGAGAGCGTCTATCATGAACTTTTAAATATATTCGGGCATTTGCTTTAAAGTTTCAAAAAGTTCACGATACGATTTAAAGATTATTCCATTTATCGTATTGTAATTTCGTCAATACATTATTTATTTCGTAAACACACGATATATCGCAAATACGTAAATACATTATGACGCGTTTCGCTATTGGCTTAATCAAGGCACGTGACGAAATACCGGAAGTTGTTGTTGTTATTGTTTTTTTTAATTTTTAAATTTTTTTTCTAGCCAACAAAACCTTTAGGACGCTGCTCATGGACACATTTGTCCTTGTTTTTTTTTAAAGACTTCAAATATTAACCATGATTATTTTCATTGTAATGAAAACGTACCTTGTCCAGTTTTCAAGGCATTGTTTTAGTTTTTAAAATATACATTAACTCAGAGGTGCTGTTGACTGTATGGAAGTGGATGTGTATATTTCGTACAACTTTAAATGTACGTGTACACTTAAAAGTTTACGTGTACATAATAACTTCTTTAAAGTGTACATTGGTGAGAAAATGTTTATGAACCCTTTAGAATTTTCTCTTTCTGCATAAATTTGACATAAAATGTGATCAGATCTTCATCAAAATGCCAATAATAGGATAAAGAGAACCTGATTAAATAAATATCACACAAAAAATAAAAAATCTACTTTTTCATTTATTTATTGAGCAAAATGATCCAACATTCAATTTCTTTGTTGGAAAAAGTATGTGAACCTTTACATTCAGTCACTGGTGCCCCCCCCTCTTGAGCAGCAACAACTTGAACCATTTTTTTTTGAAGAATTTTGGACAATTCCTCCTCACAGAACTACTTCAAGTCAGAGATATTAGTGGGCTTTCTTGCAGGAGCTGCTCGCCTCAGATTCCACCACAACGTTTACATTGTGTTATAAGTGTTTGTTTATATCAGTATGTGTATGTGTGGTGTACGTGTGCATGTGCGTGTGGTGTGTATATATATATATATATATATATATATATATATATATATATATATATATATATATATATATATATATATATATATACATACATACATACATATACACGTGTGTGCGTGTGTGTGTGTGTGTGTGTGTGTGTGTGTGTGTGTTGTATGTATATACAAGTTTGAAGACGACAATGGTTCACGAGCGGTATCCTCAGAATATCCATACTTTGATGAAATCAGCGTAAAAACAAACTTGAAGGGGGCGCCACGGGCAAGGTGTTCGAGATAGAGCAAAATGGTTTCAAGACTTTAGGTGGGGAATGACCTCAAGATTATGCATAAAAAATATTGTCATCCTAGCTCTCAAAGTTTGGGCGGTCGTATGATTTTTATGTCAAAATTCACAATTTTCTAAGTTCGTGACCTTGTGGCCTTGACATTGGGACGAAAATGAAAAATCGAGCTCCGTGGGGCTATGCGGGTGCCATTGGGCTAACCAAATACCAAAACCCTGCCAGATTCGACAAACCCCCTCGGAGAAGATGGATTTTTATGTCAAAATTCGCAATTTTCTAAGTTCGTGACCTTGTGACCTTGACCTTGGGACGAAAATGAAAAATCTAGGTCCGTGGGGCTATGCAGGTGCCATTGGGCAAACCAAATACCGAAACCCCTGTCAGATTCGACAAACCCCCAAGGAGAAGATTCAAATTGAAATCGGCTACCCCCGAATAACACATGTTTTTTGGGCGTGGCTCCGCCCATAATGGGCGCACCACGCCCATTCTCAAGAAAACACAACTCGATCATGATATAAACCTCCCACCAAAATTTTATCAGGATCGGATCAAAACCCACGGAGCTGTGCTCGGGACAGACAGACAGACAGACAGACACACACCAATAACGAATATAGTGGTCACTTATTTTTTCGTGAACCAATGTGTGTGTGTGTGTGTGTGTGTGTGTGTGTGTGTGTGTGTGTGTGTGTGTGTGTGTGTGTGTGTGTGTGTGTGTGTGTGTGTGTGTGTGTGTATATGTGTGTGTATATGTCTGGCTTCCTTCTTGAGACTACGGTCCAGTAATTGGTCTTTATTTTGATAAAAAAGTGCACGTGTACATAAGAACTTCCAAAAGAAGAACTAAAAAATATCTCTTGGACATTTCACATTGAAGACATTGAAGAAGAACTTCCGATTAATTAATTACAGAAACAGACATTTCACTTCTATTTCCCAACCATTTCATTTTGTCATCTTTAATGTTTATTTACTTCACAAAATGTGTGAATTACATGTCCATGCACATATGAAATGTGTTATCTGCTGAACAAACCTTCTTTCACTTTTATTTATCTACAGTTTTCTACACTGTTGTAACTTCAACTTAAAATGGTGAAGAATTAAATTACGGCTGTATTTAAAAATTATAAATTAAATATCAAACCCATAAGTCATCCCTGTGTTGCGAGGGCCGCCATTTTTGTTCTCGGGAAGCGAGTTTGAAACAAATTGTGGAACAAAGGGTTCCGCATATTCACTAAATGTACAGTCCATGTGAGGACAGTATACCTCATGCTATACTGCATCCTCACAATAATTCACGGACCGGTGTTTGTATGTTTATGTTTCGCGCTGCTCTTCCTACAATTCTGGGCTGATTACATCCAGACTTGCTACATAGGATCGGCATGACCCCAATAAATGTATAGGGGTGTTTTTAGATCCTCGTGGAGGATCTCTAAGTCTTACTCACATTGTTGTTCTTGTGGACTTTTTTGTTTCACAGCCTACAGTTTTCATCGAAACTTCCTGAAACTTGGTGTATATATGTAAAAATACCCTGCGCAGACAGTACCGATCTCCGATTTTGAAAATTCCTCCTAGAAAAAAAGTTATGACGTCAAAATATCTCCGCTAATGGAAATCGCCAAAAAAATTATCTCTGAAACTCGGCAAGCTTTTTGAATTCTGTTTGCGGGAATCGAACAGGGCATTAGCAGAGATGAATTACTGCACATATGATACATCACTATGACGTCATATCAATTTTTATGACGTCATTCCTATTGTTTGACATTTTTTGCTTCATTTGTTTCACAGCCTACAATTTTCATCGAAACTTCCTGAAACTTGGCATATATATGTAGAGATACCCTGCGCAGACAATAACCATCTCCGATTTTGAAAATTTCTCCTAGAAAAAAAGTTATGACGTCAAAATATCTCCGCTAATGGAAATCACCTAAAAAATTATCTCAAACAAGGCAAGCTTTTTAAATTGTTTGCAGGAATCGAACAGGGTATTAGCAGAGATTAATTACCGCACATACGAGACATCAGTTTGACATCATATCAATTTTTATGACGTCATTCCTATTTTTTTGACATTTTTTGTTTCACAACCCAGAGTTTTCATCGGATCTTCGTGAAACTTGCCATGTATATGCAGAAAGCCCACGCGCAGGCAGTAACCATCTCCGATTTTGGAAATTCTTCTGAGCAAAAATGTTGGCGTCATAATATCGCCACTAATGGAAATTGCCTATACCATTATCTCCGAAACTAAGCAAGCTGTTTGAATTTTGTTTGCGGGAATCAAGCCGGGCATTAGCACAGATAATTTATCGCAAACCTGATACATCACAATGACATCATATTCGTTTTTATGACGTCATCATTAAGAGGACGAGGATCTTAGCTCATTCGAGCTTGTTATCTTTGCCGGTGGTCTTGGGGGAGGGGGGGGGAGACTTGTAAATTCTGTGTAAATGTATATCATGTAGCGATACCTGCAGGTGGGGGAGGTTATTACAAGTGTCCACCATTACTGTACAGTATTCATGTCCCCACGTTTACCAGTACAGTGAGGTGTTTTGAATTATAAGCAGTTGCTATGTTGTTGCTTCATGCACGTAACCAGGGTTATTTTTTTTTAATTGTAATCAGGTCTGTCTGTCCGTCTGTCTGTCCATCCATTTCCTAAATGGTTGGGTAGAAATTCACCAAACTTGGTAGTTATGATCACATCATGACACAAAAGGTGCAAGAGCAAGAAAATGAACAGACTGGGGAAGTTGGTTTCACACGTCAGAAAAAAGAGGAACTAATAAGTAGAGGTGAGCACTGACCCTGGACTTTGGGGAGTTTAACAAGAAAGCAATGAAGGATTCCATGACTTTACTTGTAATTGGAAGTAAATTCACAGTTGGTTTCCAGTTAACAAGATATATGTTTATTCTTGTGGACTTCTTGGAGACAAAAGTGATGTTTACTGACTTCCAGGGTGACGGAGGCTATCTGGGCCTGTTGTTGAAGAAGGGTCATGGATGGACAGAACTTTCTCTACCTTATTGGGTGAGAAGGATACAAAGTCCAGTAGCTAGTAGGTATGAGGGGGTAAGATGGGGACAGAACAGCATGGGTTGGGTACACAATATTTGAAAGAAAACACACAGATTGGACATTCTGCCTTTCTGGCTTCGAGAGAAAAATGCCGCCACAGCAATCGCTGTGGCTTTGAGTGAGCTATTTTTGTACAGTTCTTATTGACCAAGGTGGTGTAGTCTGTTGCAGAACTTTGAACTGAAGTTTTGGCCCGTGATCTATACCTCGTGTGCATTAGCAGATTAGAGTTCTGGACAAGCCCCACTAACATCTCCAATTAAAGTAATTTGCGGCTCAAACTCGACCTGATCGTGAAAATCTGGTCCGGGTTTCATGTTAGTGCCTTACAGCGTACACAATGTCACCACAGATGTCAGTGTGACACGTCAACGTCATCGACAACGGTCATCACATTCTTTCAAGCAGTCTCGCGTGGCTTTCCTTCCAATTTGTCCCGACTTGGTAGGTGTGTGTGTGTGTGCGTGCACAAAAACAAAAACAAAAACAAAAACATTATGGCAGCGATCTATGAATGTAAAATACTTTTGGTTTTCCTTTCAAATTCACTGACATTGCGGATGATCTTCCATAAATTCCTTGTTTCTTGTCATCCACTCCATCCACAGTTATGCCACAAAAGGTAAATAAGCCACAAATATAGGAGAATTTGATGCATTTCATCCTCCACTACAGTGTCGATGGGAAATTTGGAACAATAATGTAAACAGAAAATGCGATGACATCGCCTTCGGTTCAAAGGAGACGCCAAATGGGCCAGGGCTGTCATGAGATGTAACACATCAGGATGGAGTGAAAGGCCACACAAAAAAAGTAAAGGTAGGATCTCAACCAAGTCATTCGGACATTTAGAAATCTCACGAGAGCAATTTGAGAGAGATCATTAAGAAAAGCAAGGTAAAGGTGAGATTATGAAGGAAAAGGAAGAGTATGGAATTGGAGCTGAGAAGGGAGAAAGGGAAAAGTACAATGGCAGGAGAGGTGGGTAGTATGGGAAGAATGTTTAGTTCCTGTGGCCGATCGGGGAAGATCAGCAAATGGAGATGTGAGTTGTCAACAATTCCACAGTTCTGTGTATGGAATATGTAGATTGGCTCAGGAACGAATAATAGAGTAAATAGGCATAATGCCACCAACCTAATTAATCATTAAAAGATTAAGGAATGTAACATCACTAATGCCGTTGACACGTGAATGAAATAGGCTAATAAGCTTCAACTGTAAATTATTGCATTGCATTAGCAAATTTATGGAGATACCCACAATGCACCTGGGGCCGATAGGCACAATGCTGGTTTACCTTCTGAAGGCTTTCTTGCTGCTCAGTCGTGAGTTGAGGCAGCAAACCCAGTGTCATGGACCCAGGGGAAGAGAGACTAGACCCTGAAGCTGCACCTGGGGATGAGACTAATGCCGCACACATCGCTCCGTTTCCTACAACAGAATCTGGTTCAGATGTTGCCTGCGTCGTGCTTCCACTGTCCAGCCTATCGTGTTCGTCGGATTGCTGCACGTAAAAAAACAAACACAAGCATTCCATATAAAGTCTGAATAAGTTACAAACAACAAGTGCATCATCATAGCGCATACGACTAAACATGAAACCATCAATCACAAAAGCATTTCATTTTATAAAACTTTTGCAAACGAGTAAGTTTTGAATAAACATGACGTTGTCCTAGGAAAAGGAGCATTTGCATCTCGCTGATATACGCATCAAGGACGGGTGATGTTACTTGATAGGATGGGAGGCAACCCTGATGCAACAAATATGATCACGAGCAACCCTCACACAACACGACGAAGAAGAAGAATAAGACCAAAAATAATAATAAAAACAAGGACAATTGCAGCAGCCCCATGATGGAATAGCACTGGAAGCACTGCCGGCCTAACTGAAATACCCGAACAGAGGTGATGGGATGGTATTATAATTCATGGAACGGGAAGGCCACCAAACAACAATCATCTGACATTTAGGCTTAAAGCTCCACCCAGCAGAAAGCTGTGATGAGGGAGGGAGGGTGAGCTATGCCTACGGAGTTGTCTTCTTCGTTTGAATGCAGCACAAGGCTGCGGGGTAGCATCATTGTTTGAGGGTGCAGCGGTGCCGCTGATGCAATGCCCTCTGCTGGTTCGGGCAGGAATTTGGGATTTGTTCAGGATGTCGGCGATAGCTCACCTACTCGTCACAAAGGACACCGTGGGATGTTTAACGCCCACCAACGAATGCAGGCAAATGGGATGCCAGTTTAACATCCATCCGATGCAAGGTGCACACATCAATGAATCACCATGCCTGCGAAACACTGGGATGACAGTTTATAGCTCGGTCGGGATTTAAACCCAGGTCAGACAGCTTATAGGCGAGTGTGCATATCTCTAGGCGTTCAGTGAAAATAGAGACAGACACACAGACCAAGGGAAAGAATAGTCTTCAACCTTTTAAGCCTTTGGATGTTGGCCAGTGATCAGCATCACCAGTAACCCCAATATTTTGAAGTGTGTTCCACATTAACAAAGGGGTCATACTTATCTTTAAAAACTTTACAATGACTTTAGTTGCAATAAAAAGGCGATGAACTGCTTCATGACTATGTCACAGTACACCATTTAAGTGCTCAGAATGCTTAGAGTAAATTGTGGTTCATTATCAGCAAAACTTCTATCCACAAGAAAAAAAAAATTATACGAGTGAAAATCAAAAGGCACCGTTCCATATCTCTGCTCGTACCATGAATATTCATTACATAGCCAAATTAATGCCCCCTACTCCCTGCCTTCTCCTTGATAAAAACTGGCTGTATTTGTGAAGATCCACATTCAAAACTGAAGGCACCACCAGACACAAACAAGTATAGTGACCTGAGCTTGATCTTGATGGGAAGCCACACTAGTCACGGTGGTGCCTTCATTTTCGAATCGCATTCCTTTCATTTTGCGAACGTATAATGAAACTGAGTTTGGAGAAGAAATCTGGCCTGCTCATTGCTGATGCCTGCATCATCACTGAGGCCGGGCACAGGATTCAAGAACCGGACCGAGGTTCTATCAAATCGGGATAATCAGACCGGGATTCAAGACCAAATTTTGCTAGCTCATTACTGAGGCCTCATGGCTTGCATCATTACTGAGCCGTGGTCGTGCCGCAGATGCAGCGGAGCAGATGTCCTCTTAATAGCGCATGGGGAAGCTCAGCACGTCTGTGAACGAATCCACCCAAGGAAAACAACCAATTCTGGACATGTCATCCCTTGGGTCACAAGGTGCGGCAATTTCTGCCAAGCACCAGTGACAGTTTATTACCATGCGAGTTGCGAGTTGATTACAGGCTAGACAGCTTATAAGGTACAATACCTCTTTCCCTAGCCATTCTTTATCAGTTGACGCCTCAAGTAGCAGAAGAAACTAGAAGCGCACTCAGTGGAGCACATACCCCTGCCACGCAATGCCTGATCCACGAGAACATATGAGGCCCAATATATTTTTGAAATATCATGCTTTGTATCGTTTTTGGTCCTATCTCTCAATGGTGAAGAATCACTAAAACAATTATCGAATCCAGATTCTGATCTTAAACAAAATCAAATCAATTCGTCATGGTCACACACTCAACCTGTCCACAAAGTTTATTCTGAATCCGTCCACAACTTTTTGAGATATCGTGCTACAAATTAGTTTAGCCCAATCTCTCAATGGTGAAGAATCACTTGAAGGATTATTGGATCCAGATTCAGATCTTCACCACTCTTGAATCAATTCTTCCTTGTCACACACCCAACCTGCCCACCAAATTTCATCCGGATCCGTCCACAACTATTTGAGATAGCCTGCACACAAACAAACAAATAGACAGACAGACAGAGAGGGGTGAAAACATAACCTCCTTCATCTTCAGTGGTAGAGGTAATAATTAATTTTGCTTTTGCATTCAATGATCCCTGCTGGGCCCTCTTCACCTCATCATCATGTAAGAATCCACATCCCTGAAATTCCTCATCAAGTTAACCAAAAAGCTAACATTCAAAGGACGATATGTGGAGGATGCCTTGTATCTTCCTCTTCAGCAGATCCCTAATTATATAGTTTGCTGTTCTTCAACTTCCCTCATCTTCTCTTCTCTTCCCTTCACTTCACTTTTCCCTTCCATTCGGTCAGTTTTCAACACGACTAACTCTTTGGGAATGCAATTATTATGCATAGATTGCAATTTAGACAAAATATCAGTTCGTGAAAAGCAAAGTTCAACCTTGCTGTCAAAATTCCACAAAACATTGTACTGGTTCCAACATAGCATTACTGAGGTTTTCTTTTTGGATGCAGTCTAGCCTTGTGGAAGTGCGAGGTGACAGAGGGGAAGGGGGGGAGGTAATTGAAAGGAGAGAGAGAGAGAGGAATAGGGGAGGGAGGAAGAGGGGAGGGAGGAAGAGGGGGTAAGGAGGAGAAAGGGGGAGGGAGGGAGGAAGAGAGGGGGGAGAGAGGAAGAGAGGAGGGAAGGGAGGAAGAGAGGGGGAGGAGAGAGGGAGAGAGAGGGGGAGGGAGGAAGAGAGGGGGGAACGGGAGAGGGAGAGAGGATGGAGGGAGAGGGGGGAGGGAGGAAGAGAGGAGGGGAGAGGGGAGAGGGAGAGGGGGAGAGAGGAAGAGAGACCATAGCAACTTCTAAGTATATGGGGAGGGTTAAAAGATAAAGGGAAAGGACGGGGGGGGGGAATCGGATGACCTGAGGTGATGGTGATCTGTCAACTCAAAACGGAGGGAAATGTAGGACTGAACAAACTGAGGATTGAAGTTTTATAAGCGGGAGAAAAGAGAAACAATGGAATGGAGATGAAAAGTGAGCCTGGATTTTGGGACATTCACAAGGACAAGGTTGTTGTGAGACACTCAGCGAGTTTTACAACTACTTGACTCGTGGCTTCAATTTGTTCCAATTCGCTGACAGCCGATGAAGACGCTGAAAAACAAGAACGGCATTGCTCAAACGACGGTCAATGCGTTAACACGTGTGGTGGTGGTGAAAAGGACGCGGTTACCGAAGTTAAGTTTACCAGAGGAATGTGAAAAGCACAGACGTGGGTGAACACTTGCACCAATACACCGCTTAACACTTTCGTTCATCCGTGTAAGCACAAAATATGATCAAAATTAGCGACGATTGAGGATTTAAATCCCCGTCCGTGAAACCACGGGCGTAATCGACTGACTTCTCGCGGGGAAGTCTAGACAAGGCCCAGTGCGCGCGAAACTAGGAAAGAGCGGAAGACATCACAGGCCCTGTGAGGCCTAGTCAAGCCAGCATCCACAAGAGGTTTCTGTTCCTGTCAGAAGGCCATAACGGCACCATACCTGGTTAGGTATGGCCTCCAAAGTGGCCATCGTAACCACGTTAAGAAGGATACCCTCGTTGATCTGCGTACCAGAACACGTGATAACGTCAAGCGCACAGCGCTCCGTCAGCACGGTTACACGTCATATCCTCGCTCCCGCCCCGACCGAGCCTGACTTGGAAATTTTTTTTTTTCATCTTTTTGCGTATTCTAAAGGTGGACGGACGGACGGACGGACGGACGGACGTTAACTTTTCATCCTTCATCTGCCCGTCCGTCTATCAACAGGATATTTCAAAAAGTTGGAGACGAAACTTGTTGGACATGTTGTGTGTGTGTGACAAGGAGGAATTGATTCGATTTTGGTGAAGATCCGGATCCAGATCCGATATTTTAAAGTGATTCTTCACCATTGAGTGACGGGGCGAAAACCGATATAAAGCTCGATATCTCAAAAAGTTGAAGATGGATTCGGACGAAACTTGTTGGACAGGTTGGGTGTGTGACAATGACGAATTGATTCGATTTTGGTGAAGATCCGGATCCAGATCCGATATTTTAAAGTGATTCTTCACCATTGAGTGACGGGGCGAAAACCGATATTAAGCTCGATATCTCAAAAAGTTGAAAATGGATTCGGACGAAACTTGTTGGACAGGTTAGGTGTGTGACAATGACGAATTGATTCGATTTTGGTGAAGATCCGGATCCAGATCCGATATTTTAAAGTGATTCTTCACCATTGAGTGACGGGGCGAAAACCGATATTAAGCTCGATATCTCAAAAAGTTGAAAATGGATTCGGACGAAACTTGTTGGACAGGTTAGGTGTGTGACAAGGACGAATTGATTCGATTTTGATGAAGATCTGAATCGACATCCGGATTAGAGAGTTTTTAAAATCTTTTCAGTAATTCTTCACCATTGAGAGATGGGGCCGTAAACGAGAAAAGCATGATATTTCAAAAGGTTGTGGACGAGTTATAATAAAACTTGGTGGATGAGTTGGGTAGGTGACAAGAACAAGCTGATTCGATTTTGGTTGAGATCCGAATCCAGATCCGACCTATAAGTGGAATACAAAACGTAATCTGTTCATCCTGGTGGAGGTATGTGCTCCACCAAATGCTGCTCTAGTTCTCTGTTCCCCACTATCATCTTCATTTACCCTCTCTGCTAATCAGACTGTACCCTCAACCAACTGTAAATTAAGTTATTGACACAGGACTTAAAAGTTGTTCTATTTACAGTGAAAGTTATATTGTGGATGGGGCATTCAGTGGATTTGACATTTTTGCGTCAAACTAATTTTTTTTCGGATAAATTAATTTCTCCCACATTGGATAAAATGGAAATAAGGACACTGTCATAATATTCAGTGTGCAAGGAGGAAGGTAGGGTTGAGAGGACAGGGTTTGGGCAGTGAGTGCACAGAGGGAGAGTGACAGTGAGTGTCAAATCCTTCCAAATTTGCAGACGTTAGATATATATGATATATACGGGTGTCCTTAAAAAAATGACATCATTTAGTTGTCTAATAACATAGCTAATTCTCGCTCAAATGATCTCAAATTTTAACAAAATGTGTAAAAACTAACTAAGTTGAATGTTTAATTCTTATCTCAATGAGAATCTACCAGGAAGATGGATTGGGCGTGCCAATGTGATAATGACAATGTGCTGTTGAAATGGCCACCACGTTCACCTGACTTGACACCTTGTGATTTTTTTTTCTATGGGGCTATGTGAAAGGACTGGTCTATATCCCCCCCTCTTCCTACAAGCCGAGAGGAACTTAAGCAGAGAATCACTGAGGCGCTGGAGAATGTTACGCAAGACATGCTACAGCGTGTTTGGCAGGAGCTGGACCACCGACTTGACGTGTGTCACGTCACAGGCGGTGCGCATATTGAACATTTGTGAAGTTTTGAGAAAACGGTTATAAAATCTACATCCCTCTGAATCTCTTGTTAGAATTTTGATAAATAAATCCTTTATTGTTCAACATGAAGCCTATTTACTTTCGTTTGCCTGGGACCTATCGTTACCTAGATATTCAAGTTTCAAATGATGTCATTTTTTTAGTGCGAACCCTGTATATACCAGCGACCCTGTATATACGAGGTGTGTTCAAAAAGTATCCAACCTTAATTTTTCATGCGTAATCAAATGAAGCTAGGTAGTCGTGGTTTGGTGCACGTATGTAGGCGATCCTAATCCATATGCGTGAATATTTTCCCGCCTGCAGAAGCTGTCAGTCGCCGACAGACCGCCGATGAGTGAGGAAGTGTAAGTGAGCGCCGTCGGATTTTCGTTTTTGACAAAATGACGGAAAAACTTGAACAACGCTACTGCATCAAATTTTGTGTAAAGCTTGAGGATTCCCAAGTGGAAACGATCCGCAAGATTCAACAGGCCTTCGGGAACGAAGCAATGCGCACCACACAGATAAAAGAGTGGTACAACCGCTTCAAAGATGGTCGCACATCAGTGGAAAGTGAAGCACGTTCTGGTAGGCCCTCAACATCCCGAAATGAGATCGTCATTGACCAAGTAACGACCCTGTTGATGCAGGATCGTCGAATCACGATCAGAGAACTTGCAGACGAGGCGGGCGTCAGCATTGGATCCGTTCATTCCATTGTGACTGAGGATTTGAGCTTAAGGAGAATCTCAGCGAAGTTATTTCCAAAGCTGCTAATGATCGAGCAGAAGCAACTCTGTTTGGAGATCGCACAGGACATGCTGGAGACTGTGAACAGCGATCCCAACTTCTTCAACACAGTGATCACTGGCGATGAGACCACAGTGATCCGTCATTTTGTCAAAAACGAAAATCCGACGGCGCTCACGTACACTTCCTCACTCATCGGCGGTCTGTCGGCGACTGACAGCTTCTGCAGGCGGGAAAATATTCACGCATATGGATTAGGATCGCCTACATACGTGCACCAAACCACGCCTCCCTTGCTTCATTTGTTTACGGACAAAAAATTAAGGTTGGATACTTTTTGAACACACCTCGTATATGTTATATATATATATCTTCTTCTTCTTCCTTTGGCTGCTCCCGTTAGGGGTCGCCACAGCGGATCATCCGTGTGATCCGCATAGTGATTTGGCACATGTTTTACGCCGGATGCCCTTCCTGACGCAACCCTGGATGCCTCTTACGACACAGGGATATGGTACACCTATTTTAACCGGGGTATACACCGGCCCAGTACACTGGTACTCACTTCGCCGACCTCGGAAGGATGACAGGCTGAGTCAACCCCCTGGTGTATTAATTCAGTGGCCGAACGGGGCTTGAACTCAGGACCTTTTGGATCCCAAGCCGCTGCCCTAACCACTGCGCCAACACCAGGCATATATATATATATATATATATATATATATATATATATATATATATATATATATATATATATATATATATATATATATATATATATATGTATATATATATATATATATATATATATATATATATATATATATATATATATATATATATATAAAAATATATATATATATATATATATATATATATATATATATATATATATATATATATATATATATATATATATATATATATATATATATATATATTTTTTTTTTTTTTTTACGAATTTGGAATTCAATTGCACACAACATACAGGTTCCCTTAGTCAGCTATGTCGATAAGTGCATGTTCCCTAGATAACTCACCTTCCATTGTTTAAATGTTTTGAAATCGATTAGATGCGCTGTGCATCGATTTAATAGTTAGGGAGCGAACAATGGAGACGTCCCTCCCCCCTCTTCTGAGAAGAGGAAGAAGAACCCTGCGGTGACGTCAACAACTCCCTCCCACCCGTGGTTGAGTGGGGGGGGGGTAGATCACGAGGGCATGAGTCACGCCGGGTGCAGGGGAGGGGGTGCAAAGGATAAAGAGGACATCTTTTCTTTGTTCAAAAAAAAGAGTTCGTAAAGAGTCCCATGGGAGTCCCGTGGTGGGGCTGAGTTCGTGTGCTGAGTTCGTGGGATTCCCGTGGCTGAGTTCGTGGGATTCCCGTGGCTGAGTTCGTGTGCTGAGTTCGTGGGATTCCCGTGGCTGAGTTCGTGGGAGTCCCGTGGGAGGAGTAAGCTTTTTGCTTCGGCAGTTGGGGGAGTCGGGAGGAAGCCAGTAGCCAAGGAGCTGCGTGGAAGTCCGGGCGTCACGAAGGAGACGCGAGCTGGAGGCGCAGCCTTGCCTGCTGTGTCGCGCAAACCGCGCGTTCGTGTGCAGAGAGCCGGAGAGAGCTCGCCTGCCACACGGAAGGCCCGAGCTCGACCGCGGCTACGCTAGCTGCTGTGGGGACGGGACGTCGCGGGTCGCCCAAGCCAGACACCACGAGGGTGCAGGTAACCTGCAACGGTCTCGTGGGACTCGTTCGGTCTGCCAAGTCCCACGCCATAAAGACCCAAGAGGTCCAGTCTGACCCCATTGCCTTTGATGGGGTCTTTTTCCTGCTTTTCTTTCGAATGAATGTTGTGGAGCCGAGTCCCGAAAGTAAAACTGTGTAAGTGACTGTACATTAATAATTGCTTATAGACGGTCGTAGTTCTTTTGTGGTGCTTTTGTTGCTTGTTTATTTGCATACATGTTTTGCCTTATTTAATTGCATACATGTTTCATTATAATAAATGTCCTTGTTTAAATGTAAACCTGCTCGTTTTGTCCATTCCCTCATTGACTGAACATTTCGTGTGTTGGGAGTTAGAAAGCCGTTGGTTTGCCGTAATAGGGGGACATTTGGACCGACGGTTCTCGGCGATTACACCGCTCGGAATCGCGCACGGACAGGCTCGCCTCGGCGGTTTGTTTCCTTTCGAGTTCCGTCGAGGGTGGAATTGTTGGATCACGTGGGTTTTTAGGCACATTGAAGATTGGCAATCGACCCTCCCCCACGTGATCTGCCGATTGGCGTATTTCGGTTCTTGTACAAGGACCCGTCGCTCGGAGTTATCCAGGCGGCGATCTATATTCCGGGCGATCGGTCAGGCTGACTCGACTTGCGGCTCCGTCCAGAGTGGTTGATTGGCGGCTGACCCCCGGCCTGTAACAATATATATATATATATATATATATATATATATATATATATATATATATATATATATATATATATATATATATATATATATGCACGAGCAGGATATGCTTCCACATTTTAAGCAATAAATAATTTGTCTTCTTCCCTTTTGTAAAGACTTCCCCATTGTCTTGGGTCGCTCACCTGCATTTTATTTTTCATTTATTTATTTTCATTTATTTTTAATTTTATTTTTTTATTTACGGATGCTTTCTGATGGTTGTGATTTTTCCTGGTTTATTAGCTTTGATGTCCATCAGCATGCAAAATTACCATACTTCCCCATTGTCTCGGGTTGCTCACCTGAATTTTTTCTTTTTTTTCCCATTTATTTATTTTCATTTATTTAGGTTTTCATTTATGGACACTTTCCAATGATTCTGTGATTTTTTTCCCAGTGTATCAGCTTCGATGTCCACTGGCAAGCAAAATTTCAGCTTTCTATGTCACCCAAAAGGTACCGATCTTTAACATCAGTCAGTTTGCCAGTAAGTATGCCAAGTGTTGGCTTCATGGTTAGGGTGGTGGACTTGGGATCTCAGTGTCCTGAGTTCAAATCCTTCTTGGCTGTTGAATAAATACCAGGTGGGGATGACTCAGCCTGTTTTCTTCTGAGGTTGGTGAAATGAGTATTTGCTGGAATGATTGAGCCATTTGAGTATCCTGTGTTGGAGCGGTGACCTGTCCAGGATTGTGCCCAATAGCCCAGGAGACTGTTTTGGCAGCAATGATGCTCTGTACAGAGTATGGTCCTGATGGATGGATGGATGGTCATTCAGTGAGTCAGTGGTTTGAATGAGCTTTATATATGTATATATATATATATATATATATATATATATATATATATATATATATATATATATATATATATATATATATATATATATATATATATATATAGTGTGTTGATATTAGCAGGGTATACTTACACATTGAAAGCAAGAATGAACCATGCTTCTCCAGGATTGCTCACCCGCATCTTTTTTCATTTTTCTTTCCATTTATTTATATTTTCATTAATGGATGCTTTCGGATGGTTCTGTTTTTCCCGGTGGATAGGCTTTCATGTCCGTTGGCAAGAAAAATTACCTTGCTTCACGATCACTTGCATTTGTTTTTTTTCATTTTTTCCTTTTTGTTTAATATTTATATTTACATTTATGGATGTTTTCTGATGGTTCTTTGATTTTTCCTGGCATATCGGCTTCAATATCCATCGGCACGCAAAATTTCAGCTTTCTACGTCACCCAGAAGGTCCCGATCTTTAATATCAGTCAGTCAGTATGTCAGTATATGCCCGGTGTTGGCTTGTGGTTAGGGTGGCTGGCTTAGGATCTTAGAATCCTGCGTTTGAGCCTCATTAGGATCCGGAGTTTGAGCCTCGGTGGCTGGGGAATTAACATCATGTGGGGTTGACTCACCCTGTCATCCTTCCGAGGTCGGCAATGTAGTGTCGTGACAGAGGTGCGAGCAGGCAGACACGAGCCGGAGGGTAACACAACTCCGCTTTATTGTCTCGAGCGAGAGTGTGGGCGTAGGTTGCCCGTAGCTCCGCTTTAATGTGCACTCGATGCACTCTGCAGGCACACGACCTCCAAGACACTACTAATGATACCACATGCTGCTACTGACGCTACTGGTGCTACAAGTCCCGAGTGGGCACGAACAGCTATATGCATTGCAGACACGTGACTACCATCACCACTCCTCCACGCCCCCACAACGCTCTACGCATTGTGCTTTGCACGCGTATGCCAATACTCCACACTCCTCCCTCCTAAAAGTATGATTATAAAATGACAATCATAATAACAAGCATAATTGGCAAAGAATACTACGACATAAAAAAGCAAAAAGCAACAAAATGACATCAACCAAGTAAAACCCTCCAAGTACCACATCACTTGATCTAACCCTGGGGTGATAGTCGGGCTGAGAATCACCCAGACGAGATGGCACAAAAGAAAGCGTGCTTCATCTGCACAACCTGTTACAATAATGCCGTTGTTTTAATCTGGTACATAATTCATCCTTCTATCCCCATCACAACATATACTGTGTTGGTGCGAGTGAGTTGAATCCCAAATGCAGTGGACTGTAGAAGCGCCCCCAGGCGGCCCATGCTTACATGCTTCTCGGCGAGGTCGAGGTGACACCCTAAGCGAACCTCCCCCGGCACCATCAAATGCCCCCGGTCGACAAGTTGGCACACCTCCCTCAGACAGGACCGAATCAGGTAAACACCCCGAGTCTGCAAGCCGCGCAGGCGCCAGCGCGGCTGACCTTGGCGATATCAGGGGTGGGGGTGACGCTGAACAGCGAACCGGCTCCGGCTCCCTGCCACAGACTCGAACCAGGCAATTCGCTGGCTCTATTACCAGCCGTCCCACACCAAACCCGCGCAGCAGCGCCGGGCGCAACATCGCCCCTGCCACCGACCCCTTCGGTCGCAGCAACTCCAGCCGAGACTTCAACGCACGTCCATACAGACGAACAGCGTTGACTGGATACATATCAGGGTCATACAACAGCAAAAACATCGTCTGCGCAGATGCAAGCTCCTCTTCACGTACAGCGCGTTCCCACAGTATAATCCTAACACATGAGAGTGCAGTGAACTGCGGACTGTCATCGAAGACCGAGATCTGGAAAATCTCTTTATTCGCAACGACTGTCCGCAAGTTCTTCCCATCATAGACAGCTTTGATCCCAATCAAACACGTTATGCTCACACGCGGACTGTCAGCATTTGCTTTCATAACGCCATGCTGAATCACTCGTGCCGCGAGAATCAAACACACAACAATTAACAATTTATGAACCACGCTGCGCACACGCCTCTTGGTTGTCACGACGTTGAAGCGACTTGCGTGCAGGTCCCCATCTGAACGTTGAAGAGGACACCGTCAATGGTCGCGTTCCGCGAACTTCTTGAATGCGGCCGGCTCGCTCCAATCCCCTGCTGAAATTGCCTGAACGACACGGGTGTGCACTGTATCCTGAGTGCAGCGCAAGCGCGAGAGCCCTTCACAGCTGACATGCTCCCCGTTGCTCCGGAACCGTATATCGTAGTTGCAGGAAGCAATGAATGGAAACCCATGTTGCATCGCCGCGGCTCCTGCCGCCGGGACCTCGCCCTCGGTTCTCGAGGGAGGCCCGGGCCCAAACCGAGGTACGGGGCCTGAAGGAGACACAGGTGCACCTGGAGGTACGAACTCCGAAACAGGAACCTCCCCCCACCGACACTCGAATCGGCTTGGCACGGGACGTCCAAGGCCACTGGCTGGCGCCGTCCCGTCTCGTTGAATGCGGGCCAACCAGCTCCGACCCAAAAGGGCGAGCCCCTCCCCTCGCACCACGAACAGCGAGAACTCGACCCGCTGACCTTGATGGGCGACCAAGACATGTGCCCTGCCAACCGCTGGCAGCGCTTCACCGGTATACGTGTGCAATGCGAGGGTAGACCCGAAAAGACGTAGACCGTGAGTGCACGAGCGGTGTGCTCGCTTATGATCGACACCGCCGCTCCGGTGTCAACATGAAACACAATCGGCGTTCCATCCACAAAACCTTGCCCAGGCTGCAGG
The DNA here is from genome assembly GCF_056783735.1 of Eptatretus burgeri. Taxonomy (NCBI): domain Eukaryota; kingdom Metazoa; phylum Chordata; class Myxini; order Myxiniformes; family Myxinidae; genus Eptatretus; species Eptatretus burgeri. The sequence goes on from NC_140971.1 coordinate 58,786,728, forward strand.
ACTCGACCCGGGGCGTAAAAGTGTACGTCATGCACAAAACACCGTACCGGCAGTAGGTCTCGACCCAGGACGTAGGGGTCGCTTCGCACACCACCATCCATGACCGTTATGATGGCCAATGACACTTGGCACAAACACCGTAGATGTCCCTGAGTGTTCAGACCGCCGTCCGACTGACCGCGTTGCAACGTTCGGTCACGACCCGCACCGAAGACTGTGCGTGCGGCCCTGGGCGCTTGGTACACCGCGCGGACCTCCGGATCACCTGTCGTGCTCTGGCCATCGAGGCTCCGGACATCCCTCAGAGTCTGTGCGACGGCCAACGCAGCTTCTGAGTTGAATGTAATGTCCTCGTCCTTTAGCCGTGGCATTGCAGAAACCATTTCCGACTCGAGCAAACCAGAAATAAAACGATCTCCGAGCCCGGCCCGCCGTTCACTCGACGTGAGTCTGCAGGCGCTGGCGAGATGCCTCACCCAGTCACCCGTGCGGCGACACTCGCGATGCGCTTCCCTGGGCTCCTCGCCAGGTGATCGAACTCGTACCGTGCGAGCTGCACTGATTCTCCCCACGCTCCGTGCGCCCGACAATCTAATTGTCTCGGCAACGACTCAAAGTCACTGCTGAGGAAAACAGGCACTCTGCACCCGTCGATCCGAAACAGCCTCGTCGCCAAGTGTAGTGTCGTGACAGAGGTGCGAGCAGGCAGACACGAGCCGGAGGGTAACACAACTCCGCTTTATTGTCTCGAGCGAGAGTGTGGGCGTAGGATGCCCGTAGCTCCGCTTTAATGCACACTCGATGCACTCTACAGGCACACGACCTCCAAGACACTACTAATGATACCACATGCTGCTACTGATGCCACTGGTGCTACAAGTCCCTAGCGGGCGCGAACAGCTATATGCATTGCAGACACGTGACTACCATCACTACTCCTCCACGCCCCCACAATGCTCGACGTATTGTGCTTTGCACGCGTATGCCAATACGCCACAGGCAAAATGAGTATCAATGTACTGCTGGAGGGGTACAGCATCAGTGGCACAGCCGCACTTCCAAGACATGCAGCCTAGCTCCCATACGCAAAAACGGTGAGTGAGTGAGTGAGTGGTTAGAATTATGTGTGTGTGTGTGTGTGTGTGTGTGTGTGTGTGTGTGTGTGTGTGTGTGTGTGTGTGTGTGTGTGTGTGTGTATACGAGGTCCGTCGAAAAAGTAACGGGACTGAGCTTGCGGTGTGCTCCACTTACACAACTTCAATGAACGGGTTGCGTCACAGTCTTTCACAACATTCCAGCAATATATATATGATTGGTGATGGTTGGCTGCGCTCATTGTGTGATTGTTTTTACAGGTCGTTCTTTACACGTTGTCTAGTCTGAGTCGTCGTGCTTTGAGTCATGAACAGAGAGCCAGTCTGAAGTTTCTTGCCAAGCTTAGAAAAACACCTTCCAAATCCTTCGCAATGCTGCAGCAAGTCTACAGGGAAGAAATGATGTCACGTACATGTGCATTTGAATAGAACAAGAGGTTCAAAGAGGGACGGGAGGAGGTTGAAGACGATCCACAGTCTGGAAGATCTTGAACGAGCAGAACGACGGACAACATCGAAAGTGTGAAGCAGATGGTGCGCGCAGATTGTCGACTCACGGTGCGGATGATTGTTGAGGAACTTTCCATCAACAAAGACACTGTCTGGAGCATCATCACTGAAAATCTCAAAATGCGCAAGGTGTGCGCAAAAATGGTCCCCAAGCTGTTGGCCGAGGACCAGAAACAGCAAAGAGTCACTGTCTGTCAAGACATTATCGAGCGCCTCGAGGACGATCCAGACCTGCTCAGGAGAGTCATTACTGGCGATGAATTGTGGATATTTGAATACGATCCCAAGACCAAATGGCAGAGTCATCAGTGGAAAAGTCCGGCATCACCAAGACCAAAGAAAGCAAGGATGTCGAAGTTGAAGGTCAAGGTGATGCTCATCACGTGTTTTGACATCAAGGGCATCGTCCACTTCGAGTTTCTACCACAGGGTCAAACAGTGAATCAATACCTGTACAAGGAGATCCTCCGGGACCTCATGAGATCAGTACGGGACAAGAGGAGGGATCTGTGGGAGAACAACGCCTGGGTGCTCCACCATGACAACGCCCCTGCTCACAGTGCCCTGAGCATCCAACAGTTTCTGGCGGAGAGGAACGTGCCAACTCTGGAGCAACCCCTGTATTCACCAAACTTGGCCCCTTGTGAAATTTTCCTATTCCCCAAGCTCAAGGGGGTGATCAAGGGGACCAGATTTCCTGATGTGGAGGCCATCAAAAGGGCTGTGACGACGGAGCTCTGGAGGATTCCAGAAGAAGCCTTCCGAGGGTGCATCGAGGCGTGGAAAAAAGAGGATGGACAAGTGTGTGAGACTGGAGGAAAACTATTTTGAAGCAGACAAGCTGTGATTTTAATATATTTTTTGGAATAAAATTTCTGTGAAGTCAGTCCCGTTACTTTTTAGACAGACCTCGTCCAAACACAGCCACAATCCGATTGAATATAAAGCCAATTAGAGAGTTCATAGCGAACGTAGTGAGCTTCATACTTAACACGTGCACATGAGAGAATAGGAAACAACAACAACACAATACCCTAGCAATTTGGAATCCGTGTCGTTGGCTATGACCCTTTTGCTTCCGGTTTTTGTCATGGGGAATGATGCATGCCGGGAGATAAAGGAGACATGAAAGACCCAAATATCAGACATGGTGTATATTTCCTCCACTGATTTTAATAAAGATATCTCCCGCATCATCAAAAAATAATTTTTAATCGTGATTTACATTATTTGATCCCTGATTTCAAATCCAAGCCGAAGTAACCAGAAATTGCGTATACAGTTGTGAACAAGTTGTAGGTAAAGTCAGAAGCGAATGTAAGAAGAATTCTACGTTCGCTTCTTGTATTAATTTTTCCAGATGAGATCCTGTTCTAGGCGGTGTAGTTGTTGTTGTGAAGGTAATGTTGAGGTAATATTAATTTTTTTAGATGAGATCCTGTTCTAGGCGGTGTAGTTGTCGTTGTGGAGGTAATGTTGAGGTATAATGTTGAGGTAATATTAATTTTTTAGATGAGATCCTGTTCTCGACGGTGTAGTTGTTGTTGTGAAGGTGATGTTGAGGTAATATTAATTTTTTTCGATGAGATCCTGTTCTTGGTGGTGTAGTTGTTGTGAAGGTAATGTTGAGGTATAATCTTGATGTAAGAAAATTTTTTTCGATGAGATCCTGTTCTAGGCGGTGTTGTTGTTGTTTAGGTAATATTTATTTTTTCAGATGAGATCCTGTTCTATACGGTGTAGTTGTTGTTGTGGAGGTAATGTTGAGGTATAATGTTGAGGTAATATTGATTTTTTAGATGACATCCTGTTCTTGACGGTGTAGTTGTTGTGAAGGTAATGTTGAGGTAATATTTATTTTTTAGATGAGATCCTGTTCTAGGCGGTGTAGTTGTCGTTGTGAAGGTAATATTTATTTTTTTAGATGAGATCCTGTTCTAGGTGGTGTAGTTGTCGTTGTGAAGGTAATGTTGAGGTAATATTAATTTTTTTTTTAGATGAGATCCTGTTCTAGGTGGTGTAGTTGTCATTGTGAAGGTAATGTTGAGGTAATATTACATTTTTTTTAGATGAGATCCTGTTCTAGGCGGTGTAGTTGTTGTTGTGAAGGTAATGTTAAGGTAATATTTATTTTTTCAGATGAGATCCTGTTCCAGGCGGTGCAGTTGTTGTTGTGAAGGTAATGTTGTAATATTTATTTTTGCAGATGAGATCCTGTTCTAGGCGGTGTAGTTGTCATTGTGAAGGTAATGTTGAGGTAATATTACATTTTTTTAGATGAGATCCTGTTATAGGCGGTGTAGTTGTTGTTGTGAAGGTAATGTTAAGGTAATATTTATTTTTTCAGATGAGATCCTGTTCCTGGTGGTGTAGTTGTCGTTGTGAAGGTAATGTTGAGGTAATATTTATTTTTCACATGAGATCCTGTTCCAGGCGGTGCAGTTGTTGTTGTGAAGGTAATGTTGTAATATTTATTTTTGCAGATGAGATCCTGTTCTAGGCGGTGTAGTTGTTGTTGTGAAGGTAATGTTAAGGTAATATTAATTTTTTAAGATGAGATCCTGTTCTAGGCGGTGTAGTTGTTGTTGTGAAGGTAATGTTAAGGTAATATTTATTTTTTCAGATGAGATCCTGTTCTTGGTGGTGTAGTTGTCGTTGTGAAGGTAATGTTGAGGTAATATTTATTTTTGCAGATGAGATCCTGTTCTCGGCGGTGTAGTTGTTGTGAAGGTAATGTTAAATAATTTTTAATCGTGATTTACATTATTTGATCGCTGATCCAAAATCCAGGCCGAAGTAACCGGAAATTGCAGCATCGAATGCAAGAAGAATTCTACGTTCGCTTCTTGGCTTTGCCTATTCCATAATAGAACACGGTACCCCTTGGCATTTGCGGCGGTTACATTCTTGAAAATCACTCTCAACTGCAAATTTAAGCCTGGTGTTGGCTGAGTGGTTAGAGTGGTGGCTTGGGATCCTTGAGTCCTGAGTTTGAGCCCTGTTACCCACTGAATTAACACCAAGGGGTTGACTCAGCCTGTCATCCTTCCGAGGTCAGTGAAATGAGTAGGGGCACTGCACCAGCGGCGTAGCTGCGCCCCTAACCAACGATGTAATGGCGATGCAGACGATGGTGACAACACAGACGAGTTGATGGAGATGATGATGTTGGAGGTCTTGAGTTAATGGCTACTGAAATTAGAAATTAAAATTTTTTTTTCATAATTCTCTTTATTCATTCTAATTCTTGCTTTTTCTTCTTTCATATCTTTTACTCTCATTCATTATCTGTCTTTCTAAGGATAAGTGAATCCTTCCTGAAATTTTTCTCCAAAGCTCACTTGACTGCGCCTGGATGGGTTTGAGGGTCGTGAAGTAGCGGCTGAAACCCGATTCCTCTCCAGGTTCCTCCTGATGACTCCATCTTTGCTCTTCACTTCTTTGGGTTCTTTCTTGGTATTCCGCTTGATTGAGTTAATGAAGGAGAAACCCATGAACGGCAAGGCCCTCCTGCACTTCAATTTCAATAAAATTATGATTTTAAAGACCATTTTTAAAATCTGTAAGTTTTGCATGACTGAAGCAGTGTTGTAGACTGACCACCATTATACACTGTAACATGACGACGTTGAGTCACAATTTAGCATCGAAGATGGAGGCTTTATTGGTCACCACACAATGCAGCCTCAATCAGCATTTTACATAGCCATATTGGCGGCCTCTTCTTCACCCCCATTACACATGCCACGCCCTCTCATGCTTTATATCGATGTACAACATGGCTTTTTGAAGTATTATGAAGGTGATTTGTGTTCTACAGTGTTCTTGTATGTAATTCAATTTAAACTGGAAGGGCACTTGGTAGAGCGCATACCTCCACACAATGCCTGATCCACGAGAACATATCGGGCCCATGACATTTTTGAGATATCATGCGATATATCATTTTTGGCACTACCTCTCCAATGGTGAAGAATCACTTTAGAAATTAAATAATTGTCATACCCAGATCCAGATTCGTATCTTCACCAAAACCGAATCAGTTCGTCCTTCTCACACACCCAACCTGCCCACAAAATTTCATCCAGATCCGTCGACAACTTTTTGAGATATCCTGCACACAGACAGATAGATAGACAGACAGACAGACAACCAAACAGACAGAGAGGAGTGAAAACATAACCTCCTTCACCTTCGTTGGCGGAGGTAATAAATGGTTTAAAAGCATATTAATAAATTAATTCTGGGTTTTACCGCCATTTTCCCAAGTTTCTATTACATCACCCTATTTCACACTTACATTAGTTCTTTGTGCCTGTTGTTTGTGTCCTTTATGACGTCCTTAAAACAGTAAGTTTCCTGTTTGTTATTATTGTCAATTTCGTTTGACTGACAGGCAGGCAGACAGACAGATTAAAAATAGTATCTCACTCCACTTTGTGCATACGCAGTCGCAAGAAATTCTGAGTCAGGGTACGGTGAAACGAGAAACCTGTCTTCCTATTCATGTTCAAAATATAACATGGATTTAAATAAGTTGTTCCTTGATCATAAACTGATAATCAGAAATTGACAAGCCAGACAGAGAGATGGACGGACAGGTAATAAGCGGTTCGACTGGTGAGAGAGAGACAGAGACAGAGACAGAGACAGAGACAGAGACAGAGACAGAGACAGAGACAGAGACAGAGACAGAGACAGAAAGATATATATATATATATATATATATATATATATATATATATATATATATATATATATATATATATATATATATATATATATATCCCAACTGCTTTAACCTAAGATCCCATTGCACTCTTCGAAAAGATAAGGCCATTGTATGCTGATCCCCGATCCACATGCTAAATCCCAGCCCTAACTTGGGCTGGAGAGTGGATCGGAGGAGTTCGTGTGGGCACCGACCATTTGCTTTGAGATATGCTGGCAACGAACTTGAAGTTCATAGGGCAGATCAGATCAGATCCATTCACTCATTTGTGTATAAGACATGGTTGCCGATAGCATCATTGCTGGGAGCACGGATGTGTCACTGATGCAGTGCCCCTATAGGTTAGAGCAGGAATTTTGAATTTGTTCAGGGTGCCAGTGATAGCTCGCCTACCCTTAGTGAAAGACACCATGCGCATGGTTGAACATCCATCCGATTGACGGGACACAGGCCAAACTACAAAACACCAGAATAACAGTTTATAGCTGAGTCAGGATTCGAAGGCTGGACAGCTCAGAGACAAGCACTCCATGTGGAATATGAATGTACGTGACGTTAAAGTAAGCAAATGTTGTACATCCTCTTCTCATTGCTACAGCTTCAACCAACACTGGGTTTTCGTGTTTGCCTCCGTTTTCCTCCAACAAGTCAAGTCAAGTCAAGTCACGCAGTGTTCGTAAAGCATCTGTTGCAGGCAAAGAGAAAACTAAATGAACCATATGACTGTTAAACCCCTTACTTAAAACACTACCACATCAACCACATGACTGTTAAATCCCATACTCAATACACTACCACATCAACCACATGACTGTTAAATCCCATACTCGATACACTACCACATCAACCACATGACTGTTAAATCCCTTACTCAATACACTACCACATCAACCACATGACTGTTAAATCCCATACTCAATACACTACCACATCAACCACATGACTGTTAAATCCCATACTCGATACACTACCACATCAACCACATGACTGTTAAATCCCTTACTCAATACACTACCACATCAACCACATGACTGTTAAATCCCTTACTTAAAACACTACCATATCAACCACATGACTGTTAAATCCCATACTCAATACACTACCACATCAACCACATGACTGTTAAATCCCATACTCGATACACTACCACATCAACCACATGACTGTTAAATCCCTTACTCAATACACTACCACATCAACCACATGACTGTTAAATCCCATACTCAATACACTACCACATCAACCACATGACTGTTAAATCCCATACTCAAAACACTACCACATCAACCACATGACTGTTAAATCCCTTACTTAAAACACTACCACATCAACCACATGACTGTTAAATCCCATACTCAATTCACTACCACATCAACCACATGACTGTTAAATCCCATACTCAATACACTACCACATCAACCACATGACTGTTAAATCCCATACTCAATACACTACCACATCAACCACATGACTGTTAAATCCCTTACTCAATACACTACCACATCAACCACATGACTGTTAAATCCCTTACTCAATACACTACCACATGACTGTTAAATCCCTTACTCAATACACTACCACATCTACCAAATGACTGTTAAATCCCATACTCAAAACACTACCACATCAACCACATGACTGTTAAATCCCTTACTTAAAACACTACCACATCAACCACATGACTTAAATCCCATACTCAATACACTACCACATCAACCACATGACTGTTAAATCCCTTACTCAATACACTACCACATCAACCACATGACTGTTAAACCCCTTACTTAAAACACTACCATATCAACCACATGACTGTTAAATCCCTTACTTAAAACACTACCACATCAACCACATGACTGTTAAATCCCATACTCAATACACTACCACATCAACCACATGACTGTTAAATCCCATACTCAATTCACTACCACATCAACCACATGACTGTTAAATCCCTTACTCAATACACTACCACATCAACCACATGACTGTTAAATCCCTTACTCAATACACTACCACATCAACCACATGACTGTTAAATCCCTTACTCAATACACTACCACATCAACCACATGACTGTTAAATCCCTTACTCAATACACTACCACATCAACCACATGACTGTTAAATCCCTTACTCAATACACTACCACATCAACCACATGACTGTTAAATCCCTTACTCAATACACAACCTCATCAACCACATGACTGTTAAATCCCTTACTCAATACACTACCACATCAACCACATGACTGTTAAATCCCTTACTCAATTCACTACCACATCAACCACATGACTGTTAAATCTCTTATTCAATACACTACCACATCAACCACATGACTTAAATCCCTTACTCAATACACTACCACATCAACCACATGACTGTTAAATCCCTTACTCAATACACTGCCACATCAACCACATGACTGTTAAACCCCTTACTTAAAACACTACCATATCAACCACATGACTGTTAAATCCCTTACTTAAAACACTACCACATCAACCACATGACTGTTAAATCCCATACTCAATACACTACCACATCAACCACATGACTGTTAAATCCCATACTCAATACACTACCACATCAACCACATGACTGTTAAATCCCTTACTCAATACACTACCACATCAACCACATGACTGTTAAATCCCTTACTCAATACACTACCACATCAACCACATGACTGTTAAATCCCTTACTCAATACACTACCACATCAACCACATGACTGTTAAATCCCTTACTCAATACACTACCACATCAACCACATGACTGTTAAATCCCTTACTCAATACACTACCACATCAACCACATGACTGTTAAATCCCTTACTCAATACACAACCTCATCAACCACATGACTGTTAAATCCCTTACTCAATACACTACCACATCAACCACATGACTGTTAAATCCCTTACTCAATTCACTACCACATCAACCACATGACTGTTAAATCCCTTACTCAATACACTACCACATCTACCACATGACTGTTAAATCCCTTACTCAATACACTACCACATCAACCACATGACTGTTAAATCCCTTACTCAATACACAACCTCATCAACCACATGACTGTTAAATCCCTTACTCAAAACACTACCACATCAACCACATGACTGTTAAATCCCTTACTCAATTCACTACCACATCAACCACATGACTGTTAAATCCCTTACTCAATACACTACCACATCTACCACATGACTGTTAAATCCCTTACTCAATACACTACCACATCAACCACATGACTGTTAAATCCCTTACTCAATACACTACCACATCAACCACATAACTGTTAAATCCCTTTCTCAATACACTACCACATCAACCACATGACTGTTAAATCCCTTACTCAAAACACGACCACATCAACCGCATGACTGTTAAATCCCTTACTAAATACACGACCACATCAACCACATGACTGTTAATTCCCTAACTCTATACACAACCACATCAACCACATGACTGTTAAATCCCTTACTCAATACACAACCACATCAACGACATGACTGTTAAATCCCTTACTCAATACACTACCACATCAACCACATGACTGTTAAATCCCTTACTCAAAACACTACCACATGACTGTTAAATCCCTTACTCAATACACTACCACATCAACCACATGACTGTTAAATCCCTTACTCAATACACTACCACATCAACCACATGACTGTTAAATCCCTTACTCAATACACTCCCACATCAACCACATGACTGTTAAATCCCTTACTCAAAACACTACCACATCAAGCACATGACTGTTAAATCCCTTACTCAAAACACCACCACATCAACCACATGACTGTTAAATCCCTCACTCAAAACACTACCACATCAAGCACATGACTGTTAAATCCCTTACTCAAAACACTACCACATCAACCACATGACTGTTAAATCCCTTACTCAAAACACTACCACATCAACCACATGACTGTTAAATCCCTTACTCAAAACACTACCACATCAACCACATGACTGTTAAATCCCTTACTCAAAACACTACCACATCAACCACATGACTGTTAAATCCCTTACTCAATACACCACCACATCAACCACATGACTGTTAAATCCCTTACTCAATACACCACCACATCAACCACATGACTGTTAAATCCCTTACTCAATACACTACCACATCAACCACATGACTGTTAAATCCCTTACTTAAAACACTACCACATCAACCACATGACTGTTAAATCCCTTACTTAAAACACTACCACATCAACCACATGACTGTTAAATCCCTTACTTAAAACACTACCACATCAACCACATGACTGTTAAACCCCTTACTCAATACACTACCACATCAACCACATGACTGTTAAATCCCTTACTCAATACACTACCACATCAACCTCATGACTGTTAAATCCCTTACTCAATACACTACCACATCAACCACATGACTGTTAAATCCCTTACTCAAAACACAACCACATGACTGTTAAATCCCTTACTCAAAACACTACCACATCAACCACATGACTGTTAAATCCTTACTCAATACACTACCACATCAACCACATGACTGTTAAATCCCTAACTCTATACACAACCACATCAACCACATGACTTAAATCCCTTACTCAATACACAACCACATCAACGACATGACTGTTAAATCCCTTACTCAATACACTACCACATCAACCACATGACTGTTAAATCCCTTACTGAAAACACTACCACATCAACCACGTGACTGTTAAATCCCTTACTCAATACACTACCACATCAACCACATGACTGTTAAATCCCTAACTCTATACACAACCACATCAACCACATGACTTAAATCCCTTACTCAATACACAACCACATCAACGACATGACTGTTAAATCCCTTACTCAATACACTACCACATCAACCAGATGACTGTTAAATGCCTTACTCAATACACAACCTCAGCAACCACATGACTGTTAAATCCCTTACTCAATACACTACCACATCAACCACATGACTGTTAAATCCCTTACTCAATACACAACCTCATCAACCACATGACTGTTAAATCCCTTACTCAATACACAACCTCATCAACCACATGACTGTTAAATCCCTTACTCAATACACTACCACATCAACCACATGACTGTTAAATCCCTTACTCAATACACTACCACATCAACCACATGACTGTTAAATCTCTTACTCAATACACTACCACATCAACCACATGACTGTTAAATCCCTTACTCAATACACAACCTCATCAACCACATGACTGTTAAATCCTTACTCAATACACTACCACATCAACCACATGACTGTTAAATCCCTAACTCTATACACAACCACATCAACCACATGACTTAAATCCCTTACTCAATACACAACCACATCAACGACATGACTGTTAAATCCCTTACTCAATACACAACCTCATCAACCACATGACTGTTAAATCCCTTACTCAATACACAACCTCATCAACCACATGACTGTTAAATCCCTTACTCAATACACTACCACATCAACCACATGACTGTTAAATCCCTTACTCAATACACTGCCACATCAACCACATGACTGTTAAACCCCTTAATCAATACACTACCACATCAACCACATGACTGTTAAACCCCTTACTCAATACACTACCACATCATGGAGCACACGCATTGGATTTTTTGTCTCGACATGATCTGCCCTTGTGAGAACACTGGAAGCATTATCAAAGCAATATGATGCCTTCATCAAAGATGATGAAACAACAACTTCATGTGAATCATTACACAGATTATAATTAGATGATTTGTTTGAATTAATAATGATGATATTAATGATGATAATGAATTAATAATGATGATGGAGATTATGATAATGACGCTGATTCTGTTGCTGATGCTGATAAAATTATGATGATGATGGTGTTTGTGATGATGATGATGATGATGATGATGATGATTATGATGGTGTTTCTCATGATTATGATGGTGTTTGTGATGATAATGATTGTGATCATGATGATGGTATTTTGTGATAATGATGATGATTGTGATAATGATGGTGGTGTTTGTGGTGATCATGATGATGATGGTGGTGTTTATGGTGGTGATGATGATGATGATGATGCTTCTGATGATGGTGATGATGATGATGGTGTTTGTGATAATGATGATGATGGTGTTTGTCATAATGATAATGATGGTGTTTGTGATAATGATGATGATGATTGTTTTTGCGATGATGATGATGATGATGATGATGGTGTTTGTCATAACTCATACGGGCCTGTAGGGGCGTAAACGACGACTGGATTGGGGCATTATTTCAATTAGATTGGACCAACCGTATCATAAATGGCCATAACTTGGGAAACATACTCAGGTCCCCAGCGTCAATTGTGACGTCATATCAAACGAAGAAGAATTGTGTTGAAGAATTGCCCACTCTCTCTCGCCTCCCTCTGTCCCCCCCCTCTCTCCCCCCGCTCTTGCCCTCCTCTCTCTCGCCTAGTCTCGCCCCCCCTCTCTCCACCCTCCTCTCTCGCCCCCCTCTCTTGCCCCCCTCTCTTGCCCCCCTCTCTCCCCCTTTGTCTCGCCCTTCCTCTGTCCCCCCTCCTCTCTCGCCCCTCTCTCTCGCTCCCACTCTCGTCCTACCCTCTCACGTCCCCTTCTTATCTCTCTCGCAGATATTGGTCGACAGATAAATGGCCGTAACTTGGGAACCGCTCGTCTGATTAATATCAAACCTTGAAAAGGCACATCCGCGGGTCCCCATCAATATTCCTGGCAAGCTTCAATCAGATCGGACCGTCAATCATGCAAAAGAAAATGAAAAAATTAAAATAAATAAGTAAATAAACAATTGTGACGTCGTTCGTGACGTCATAGCACCGTGTCTTGTCATTGGTCGACAGATAAATGGCCGTAACTTGGGAACCGCTTGTCCGATTAATATCAAACCTGGAAAAGGCACATCAGCGGGTCCCCAGCAATATTCCTGGCAAGTTTCAATCAGATCGGACCGTCAATCGTGCAAATAAAATAAAAAATAATAAATAAATAAACATTAATTGTGACGTCATTCGTGATGTCATAGCACCGTGTCTTGTCATTGGTCGACAGATAAATGGCCGTAACTTGGGAACCGCTTGTCCGATTGATATCAAACCTTGAAAAGGCACATCTGCGGGTCCCCAGCAATATTCCTGGCAAGTTTCAATCAGATCGGACCGGCGGTTGTCGAGAAACGGCGGTCGCAGACAGACACACACACACACACACACACACACACACACACACACACACACACACACACACACACACACACACACACACACACACACACACACACACACACACACACACACACACACACACACACACTGCTGGAATTATCGATAGATGATGATGATGTTTGTGATAATGATGATGATGGTGATAGTGTTTGTAATGCTTAAATAATGATGCTGATAATAATGATGAGGAAAATTAAACTGATTGTGCTGATGCTACTGTTAATAATAATAATGATGATAATGATAGAACGACAGGGATGATACAATTGATGATGCTCAAGGGTGAAGGCTGATCTGAATACCTGGTTCATGAGGCTGGGAACCCAGGTTCGAACCCCATATACCATCATACGTGTTTATTCATCGTTTAAGGATGTTCTTGTGAATAATGTAACGGTACACCGATGTCTTTGTCTTACATGTGATATTTGCAAAAGCTCCGTGACATAAATCACCGAAGAAAAGGAGAAGGAAGCGATTTCAACGGCTTTGTCCCTTTTTGCTTGTTCATCAAAAACAAGACGCCCTGTAAACAAGGCGCACGTCATTCAAATATCCCTCCGCACAATCGCACTTCCTCGTCGAACGGACATCATCGAAACACCTCCAACGATAACTACAACCGTAATTGATTATGAAAATAATTTATCGTGGGGATCAGGTTGGGAGGGCTCTGGGACCGGCTCTGGGACCGGCACCGGCACCGGCACCGGCACCGGCACCGTGACCGGCACCGTGACCGGGACCGGCACCGTGACCGGAACCGGGACCGGGTGGGTGGAGCGGCACCGGGTCGGTGGGTGTGGCCGCACGAGGCGGGGGAGTCGTGTGATCGGAAACGTGCTTGCGCGCGCGGCGCACATCACGTGACGCGGCTCTCGCTGCGCTGGCGACGGAGGGGAAGGCTTCGTTCGGTGTTTGCTCTCGTCGTGGGAATCAAAATACGACGAATACATCGCGTACAGTGTACACGACGAAAGAGCAGTTGGTGGACGGAGGGGAGAAGCGTGCGAACCCGTGGGCTCTGGTGAGCATTTTGGAGGTCGGAGGGGACGGTGCTCGCGGTGTGTGTGTGTGTGTGTGTGTCTGTGTGTGTGTGTCTGTGTCTGTGTGTGTGTGTGTGTGTGTGTGTGTGTGTGTGTGTGTGTCGGTGTGTGTGTGTCGGTGTGTGTGTCGGTGTGTGTGTGTGTGTGGGTGTGTGTGTCTGTGTGTGTCGGCGTGTCTGTGTGTGTCTGTCTGTGTGTGTCTGTCTGTGTCTGTGTGTGTGTGTGTGTGTCTGTCTGTGTCTGTGTGTGTGTCTGTCTGTGGCTGTGTGTGTGTCGGTGTGTGTGTGTCGGTGTGTGTGTGTCGGTGTGTCTGTGTGTCGGTGTGTGTGTCTGTGTGTCGGTGTGTGTGTGTGTGTGTGTGTCGGTGTGTGTGTGCGTGTGTCTGTCTGTGTCTGTGTGTGTGTGTCGGTGTGTGTGTGTGTGTGTGTGTGTGTCGGTGTGTCTGTGTGTGTCTGTGTGTGTCTGTCTGTGTCTGTGTGTGTGTGTCTGTGTGTGTGTGTCGGTGTGTGTGTGGGTGTGTGTGTCGGTGTGTGTCGGTGTGTGTGTCGGTGTGTGTGTGTCGGTGTGTGTGTGTGTTGGTGTGTGTGTTTGTGTGTGGGTGTGTGGGTGTGTCTGTGTGTGTGTGTGGGTGTGTGTGTGTGTGTGTGTGTCGGTGTGTGTGTGTGTGTCTGTCTGTGTCTGTGTGTGTGTGTGTGTGTGTGTCTGTCTGTGTCTGTGTGTGTCGGTGTGTGTGTGTGTGTGTGTGTGTCGGTGTGTGTGTGTGTTTGTGTCGGTGTGTGTGTGTGTGTGTGTGTGTGTGTGTGTGTGTCGGTGTGTCGGCGAGCGAGCCGCGGTGTGCGCTTGCTTGTTTGATCTTGAGCGCTGTATCGGGCTCGACGGATGTCGCTAGGTGACGGCGGTGATTTAAAGGGACCACACATCGAATTTAAAATCGGGTGAGGCCGTTGGCCAATGAATGGCCGGCGGGACGCGGGTGTGTTGCAGTTGCATGCGACGTGCGAGGTGGTTGGTGTACACGACGCCTTGAGGTTTAATTTGCACTCAGTACTGTGTACTGCAGTACGTACTGTCGCCGTTGTGAGCGGCCCTGTCACCGCACGAAACGAGCATTGAGCAAGCACAGCAATCCTATCAAATCTATGAATGACTGATGTAAATTTCCTCATGATCTCTGTACTCTGGAAGACATCATAGAGTAAGGGTGGGTCAAGATAACTCTTAACAGGTAAAGGTCGGTGAAGATGCCCTTGCTAGGTAAGGGTGGGTCAAGATAACTCTTAACAGGTAAAGGTCAGTGAAGATGCCCTTGCTAGGTAAGGGTGGGTCAAGATAACTCTTAACAGGTAAAGGTCGGTGAAGATGCCCTTGCTAGGTAAGGGTGGGTCAAGATAACTCTTAACAGGTAAAGGTCGGTGAAGATGCCCTTGCTAGGTAAGGGTGGGTCAAGATAACTCTTAACAGGTAAAGGTCGGTGAAGATGCCCTTGCTAGGTAAGGGTGGGTCAAGATAACTCTTAACAGGTAAAGGTCGGTGAAGATGCCCTTGCTAGGTAAGGGTGGGTCAAGATAACTCTTAACAGGTAAAGGTCGGTGAAGATGCCCTTGCTAGGTAAGGGTGGGTCAAGATAACTCTTAACAGGTAAAGGTCGGTGAAGATGCCCTTGCTAGGTAAGGGTGGGTCAAGATAACTCTTAACAGGTAAAGGTCGGTGAAGATGCCCTTGCTAGGTAAGGGTGGGTCAAGATAACTCTTAACAGGTAAAGGTCGGTGAAGATGCCCTTGCTAGGTAAGGGTGGGTCAAGATAACTCTTAACAGGTAAAGGTCGGTGAAGATGCCCTTGCTAGGTAAGGGTGGGTCAAGATAACTCTTAACAGGTAAAGGTCGGTGAAGATGCCCTTGCTAGGTAAGGGTGGGTCAAGATAACTCTTAACAGGTAAAGGTCGGTGAAGATGCCCTTGCTAGGTAAGGGTGGGTCAAGATAACTCTTAACAGGTAAAGGTCGGTGAAGATGCCCTTGCCATGTAAGGGTGGGTCAAGATAACTCTTAACAGGTAAAGGTCGGTGAAGATGCCCTTGCTAGGTAAGGGTGGGTCAAGATAACTCTTAACAGGTAAAGGTCGGTGAAGATGCTCTTGCCAGGTAAGGGTGGGTCAAGATACTCTTAACAGGTAAAGGCCGGTGAAGATGCCCTTGCCAGGTAAGGGTGGGTCAAGATAACTCTTAACAGGTAAAGGTCGGTGAAGATGCCCTTGCTAGGTAAGGGTGGGTCAAGATAACTCTTAACAGGTAAAGGCCGGTGAAGATGCCCTTGCCAGGTAAGGGTGGTTTAAGATGACCCTGACAGGTAAAGAAAGGTGTGCCAAGATGGCGTAATTAATGCCTGCCTTTCGAAACCGCACTCGGTGGTGTTATGGTTAGAGCGTTCACTTTGAGTCTAATGGGGGGTGGGGGGGATCAGTGTTTCAAACCCCGGCTGAGTCACACCAAAGACTTTAAAATTGTACCTGCTGCTTCATTGCTTGATGGTCAGCATTTAATAAGGATGGAACACAGACAAGCAACCACAGGTTGGCAACCATTGCATGGGCTTGATGGGCCTAATGGTCTCCTTCTGAATTGAAGCGTCTTGCAGTTAAGGGCACTCGTATATGATGCCCATGACGGGTAAAGGTCAGTCACGATGCAGCCTCACAGGTGTCGGTGAGTCAAAATTGCCCTGGAAGCTGATGGTGGGTCAGGATGCCCCCTTGTAGCAAAATGATCCTGAACGTCATCAACAGACACCACTCTGATGGGAACCTGGCCGACTGTATATTAAGCAATTTCATTTGAGAAATGTTCATTAGAAGATATGAAAATATATGTTGAACTGTGCAAAAGACCCAAAAGGCCCAAGGTTATCTAGGAGTGGGGCACATTTCCTTCCAAGGGCACCTTGGTCTCGACCTTGGTCTCTGCTCCTGCTTTGAGTAACCCGTTAAAAATATATCGGTCTCAAAAGGTAAGGTGATTGTTCAAAACAATTTTTTTCTTTCATATTATAAACCCATGATTATCTCAGTGACAAACCCTGGAGGTCATTTAGGACAGGTTTTTGTTGGGTAAGCATTCCTTTACACAACATATTGAGCGAGGGAGGAGCCATGGGCGATCCAGGTCCAGGGGTGTGTGGAACTCGACTTGCGAGCCACGCTTGCGATCCTTGTAACGCCCCCACAACCACCAGCGCAACCAGCACTTCTACCACCATTGCTCATGCCCACAACCCCCACCAAATTCGCACAATGTCAGGCCATGCTGCTTGCCGAGCCGGTTCCTGAGCCCTTGTTTTCTGTTTTTTATTTTTTTTTTTAATGGTTATTCGTTTCCTCGCTCCGCTCAGATCTCCTTCAGTTTCACCTCCCACGGTGGGTCTCTCTCTCTCTATGCGGAATAAGGATGCAGGAGGTCGTGTGGGGAGTTGTTGGAGGGGAAAGGCAGGGATTGTGGATTCTGTTTGGCTCGTTACATGTAGAGTAATGTAGAACTCGTGCATTGATGCACGACGATCACGCGTTGTGTTTTCATGCTTGATGGGAGGTGATGGTCATTGACCTCCTTTGGATGTCCAGGGAAGTCAGTGTCTCCCTCCATCACGCGGAGCACATTTGTGCGGCGATCCTTCTGCTACAACTCCAATGTGCCACATCGAATCACAAGCCCAGCCTCCCCTCCACCTCCACGAGCCCCATACATTCTTGGGATACCTACTGAGTATGTTTGGTTTTCATCTTTGACTGTTTTTGACCCTACATCGACCCTACCTGTCTAATGAATTGTACCTGCATGGACGGTTTTGACGTACGCCATTGGTCATCGGGGGGGGGGCATGGAGTCGAGATGTAAACCGCTTGCTGTGTGTAAGCTTCTTCCTGTCACTACAACCTTGTAATTTTAACTCTTTGCATTTAAAACAGTTTGGGAAAGGGGAACATCTGTTTATATCATAATCATGGGGTGAGAATGGGAGGATGAAATTGAGAAAAAGAAGAGAAGAGAAGGGAAGATGGTGTGTGAGAGTGAGAGATATAGAGATATTAGAGGAGTGTGAAAGGAGGGAAATATGTTTGGGAGATGGTGGAGTGAAGAAATATTGAAGGGATAAAGGGGGGGGGGGGAGCGGTTGTGTTTGGGCCATGCAATCCATGCAATTCTGAGGCAACATGTGCCCCCCACGTGCCCAACCGTGGTCCACAATTTTTTGACATGGGGGTGAGGGGGGACGGTGGTCTCACTTTGTTGCTAACAAAAAGCATCAACTTGTGAGTGGGATAAACACACTGCAAAAAGGAACGCTCCATCTCGAGGTATAAAAAAGTATTGTCACATGACGATTTGGAAAAATCAAAAAAAAAAAAACAAGTTGTTTTCCTCTGATGTTTAATTGGACAAGATTATTACAAAATTTGGGGGTGATGTTAGTCGCTAGAGCAAGTTCAGTGGCATAATAACGACGTTTAATGTAAACAAATGCAATAATAATCCCAATAATATGCGCATCACACCTAATGGCGGGACATATCGATATTGTTTAGCAGATCTACTCTACAATTTATTGTGTGATCAAAAAAACAACCCCTCATTAATAAATCGACCAACCCATGAACGCCACGGTGGAACGTTGTGTTTTTGAAATTTAGAGATGCCATCGTACTAATCGCAAAATAATTTGAAATTTATCCGACGACGAGGCCCCCAGCGGGCCACCGTTTAATTTCGCATGGGGCCTCCAAATGACTAACGCCACCACTCGAGCGGGGAGCGGGTTGGGAGGGGGTTGGGCTGTGGTGGAGGGGGGGGGGTCAGCAGGTTTAAAAATCCACCATATTAGCATGTGTAACAAAGATACATCTCCAAGTTCCTCAACGATGAGAAAAATGCATCTCATAGGGGTTTCATGGAAAGCAGAACTTCCACAAATTTGGCTCACAGTGTCTGTCGACGTTTTTATCTGTTTGGCCATATTTGCTTTCTTTGTCTATCTTTCTGTTCATCCTTTTGACTTTCTCCTTTTGCGCCTGTTTGTTCTGCCTTGCTTTGAATCAACCGTTCTGTGTTAATGCTGAGAACTGGGCCTGAAACACTGCTTCCCCAGGCCTGATGACCGTGGAAACCTTTGCAACGACAGTTACGATTGCACATTTCCCCTTTCGGTATGTGGTCTGTGGTATTTGTCAGGACCTCAAAGGGATCAAAACGAAGTGTGTCTGTTGGATGTTTGATGGTAATTGATGAATAATATGTAAATGACCATGTCTAAAATGCCAGACGTGTTTCAGCAGATTGCAACGTTTGCATAACAGGGCATTTTTTGTTGGGGGGGGGGGTCATTGGCAAGGTAAGATAATTGTCTGCAGAAGAAGAAGTAGAAGAAGGGGGCTTTGCTATTGTCAGAGGAAAGAGTGTAAAGTTGTTTTTTTTTTCACAAAGTTGAAGGAGTTTTACAATGGAATGATTTTTAAAAATTTTATTACAATACCCATTAATGAAGTGATCATTTAAACAAAGCCTCTAAGCAATGTCAGGGTGCAGGTGCATGGAGCATCGCAGCATCACCACTCGTTAGGCTGATGGATATTTATGTGCCAGCCACCATCGGTGTGAAATTACTTAACGTGGCAATTTTTCTAAGGAGATTTGTTCACATTTCATTTCTTATCACTTTTGAGGTCTTCTTTTTCTTCTTCTTCTTCCAAGTCTATGCTTGAAGTTGGTGCACCGTAAAAGCCGAAGCGATTCCAGAACCGTGAACCCGAGATGGTTGCCCGAAAATGGCTTGTTTGGGCAGCATTGAACCCGTGCCGCTCGTTTCCTGTCGGTGCTTGATGCTAAAGTTAGTTGTTCAGGCAGCTGCAGCTGAGTACGGATGCGGACTTGCCCCTGTGGCGTTCCTGACCTCGCGCGGCGCCGTGGACTCTCAAATCGTCCAGTGCGGGTCTCACGCCAGTGTGGCTCTGGAATTCCATAGTTGGCACGCCGTTTGAGTTGCGGTCATGCATTTTTTTTAAAAAAAATTTATTTTCCTTGACTTGTGGCACATTGCAGGACGATTTTGGTTGAGACATTTGTGTGATCCATGAAACAAGGATTAGGGGATGCAACGTAAAGGGTGAAATCACAATCCGTTGTACTATTAGTGGTGCCTTTTCTGTTTGGGTCAGTTGAACTAATATCTTTTAAAATTTGCTTTGCAGGATTTTCGATGATGTTGCATCATCAAATTTCCCATCTTCGGTTGCCCCAAGGACATTAAGAGTCGATGAGCATACGTGGACTGCCATCTTTAAAAAAAATTATCTTGAGATTCTCACTGGATTTGTATGGTTAGGTAGGATAGCCTCGAGGTACGCACACTCGCCTCTGAGCCGTATAGCCCAGGTTCGAATCCCAACCCAGCTATAAAGTGTCATCCTGGTGTCTTGCAAGCAAGCTGATTCATCAGTGAGTGTGCTGTTCCTCAAATGGACATGAAACTTGGCATCCCATCTTCTAGAATTAGTTAGGGGATGTTAAAAATCCCACGGTGTCCTTCGTGAAGAGTAGGTGAGCTATCGCCGGCACCCTGGCCAAGTTCAAAATTCCTACTCGAACCTGCAGGGTGCACCGCATCAACGATACAGCCATGCTCCCAGCAGTGATGCAACCAGCGGCCTCTGTTTGCATACAAAATGAATGAATGACTGGATATCTATCGGGTCTCTTGAGAAATGGGAGGATTTTTGTGAGAGTGGTCCCACTTGTGGAATGGACCATGGTTACCTGCGGTTTCAGTCTATCATATAACATCAGAACATTTGTATTACTGGTTCAAGGTTAAGAATATTTATTGTTGAGAATCGCTGCGCAGCTGTTGTTTTATTGTCACAATGCAATGTTGCATTCGTTGCTGCATCTTGTTTCAAACACAGTAATGAGATTATGAATGCGGTACTAATTAATGTACACTGCCAATGAAGGAGGATTTTTCACTGTCTTGTATTTTTGACAAATAGAGGTGACAATGCGACATGAATATCACTTTCATATCAAAAAATATTATTTTCTCTTCCCCTCCACCTCCTCCTCCCCCTCCCTCCACCCCTCCCCCCACAATCGAGTGCTATTCATCTTAACGAGGGTCTGTATCATGTGTGGTAATGCCATCAAGGACTAGTTAATTCCACCACCTCGGTAAACTCCCCGCAGACTGAGAGTGCTCACCAACACGACGACAGTGATTTCTTGCAACAACTGAGGGTGAAAGCCGAGTTAATCATACATTGTTCACACAGGTTCGTATTTGTGAGTGTGTTGTTCAGGGTGAAAGGTCAGGGACAGCATCTAACAACTGTGGTGTTGAATATTTTCTGAAATCCAATGCAGACTTTGTCAGCGTTTGAACAATTCGGTTGCAGTGCCCTTTTTAAATCCATGCACCTGATGCTAGATTTCGTTGTTGTCGTCGTGCTTGGAAGGAAGGGTTCCTCGGTTCCCGACGATGGACATTTGACTTAGCCAGGTGTGATTGCCATTGGTGGTATAATTGGTGTTAACCTCCCGAACCAATTGGCAATAAGGTTCTTCATTGATAAAATGTAAATTTTTGCAAATATTTTCAGTTAAAGAATAATGCTATCCTCAGTGAGTTTATCACTTATTGATGCCGTCCCATTGGACCCTTTTGTTATCCACTGTACCTTGCATCTACATGCCATGCAAAACTGCACCTTGCGATTTAAGGAGTTCACAAATCACTCGTGGGAGGCAGACTGGTGACTTTTAGACCAGTTTGTGTGTCGAGTCAACGGTGAGCCATTCGGTGATGTTCGCTGTGGGCCGTCAGCTTTTGTAGACCTGCTCAAAATGATGCTGCATATATAGCCTACCGTGTGTGAGTTTGGCACTGCTCTATCCTTCTGTCTTAAGAGCCACGCAACACACGATGGTGACTCCATTCGGGTAAGGCTTGGGATCACAAGGTGCGGTGTTTCTCGCCGATAGGGCCGTTCACTGCTATACGGCACTGGTTTATTTGCAATGGCCACTTTACGAGTGTTGTTTCCCGCTGTGGTCTGAATGATTCCTCACTCTGAGAGTGAGCTCTACCGGTACGTTTGTAGCTACCGGTGGAAACGGTATGAACTATGAGAGCAGATTGCCACAAGTGGACTGTGAACAGCCTAATGCACTGGCAAAAGATTACAGCAGAGGTTTTTTTTTTAATATGTTTGTTTCTTTTGAAATTTCATTTCAGAAACCTCCATGGATGGTATTAGTCACAGCACAAACAACTTCATATTCTGGTCCAAATTTCCTGAGCTCAAATTGCCTTTGAAATGCTGCATTGAATAAAGAAAAACCCATCAAGAGCATCCATTCCCCTTGAGATGCTGGTGTGATGTGTTTCTGTCAGAAAGGGAATGATTTGTAGCTCACTAATGTTTTGCATAACATGACCAGAATGTGATCACGCAGCTGAACGTGCTTGCATGTATGGTGTAGGCATGGTGTGTATGTGGAAAGAGTTTCATAGCTCACTCTGGTTCACGTTTAACGGAGCGCACGTTCACGTGGCTTCATGTTCGAAGATGTTTGGCGAACAAAAGTTTGCGTTTGGCCAAACAAACTTCACCAAAGGTGAGGGAATGAATGGTTCTACACCAGCAAAACTCTGCAGATGTGAATCCTTGTCTTTGTATTTTCCAGCCATTGTCATACATTTACCCAGCTGTGGGTGAGTTTCCTGATACTATTGGAGCAAGTTGTGTTTTTGGCTTCAAAAGCTTTTTTTTAATGGTGGGGGGTTGGGGGGGACTCTTTAATCCCAACTCCTTCAGTGTTTCTTATTGCCTCATCTCCTTCCCCCATCATTCCCATTTCATCCTTCGTTTATTCCTTTTAAAGCACAAGGCATCATTAACTGACCAACCCAAAGCGATTTGACATTGGATTCTAATTCTAAAAAGTCAAGCAAGTGAATTAGATAAAACTTGAACCATTCGCCCACACGCTGTGGCAGTGGTCGTTCCGAACCCAAACTTTTTTGAGTTCACGTTCAGCTTATACGCCTGTAGTGTGTGCAAAGAGCCGAACAACCATCACATGCATTCCATTTACGCAGGACAATTTGCAAGTGTTGAAAGTGAACTGTAAAGAATGCGGAATGCAGTCTTTAATTGGATTTCGTTTTGACTATTATTAGCCAATTGTGGAGTAGTCACCACCTAAGTAGTACTCCACTCCAGGATACATAAAGAGTCATCATACTTGTGAGGCTGAGCCAATTTGAATGACTTCAAAACAGGAAAATGAACCATCTTTGTGGGTTCAAAACTTGCTGTGAGATCGATGGTAAGGATGAACATGGAATCCACCATCGTCACGAAACACTCGTTGAAACAAATGCTCCTGATTAATAGAAATCATATGACTGAGCTTTAATTCCGACGTGTATGTATTGCATTGCTTATGGTCGTTGCAAATTGGGATGAGTTGTATGACAGTTCCAGAATTTTATTCACTCCTCCTTTATGAATATTACAATGCTTAACCAATACCCAATCATGTTAATGTTTATGAGAGATCCCTCTCGAACAATCGATCGTAAGGTTTATGACGTCATCTGTGTCCACATATATGCTTCCTTTTCATCCCAGTCTCTTTTTTTTTAAAGCCTCCTCCTATCCTTTCGCATAAGGGGAGGGGGTGGGTGATTATTGCTGTTTTAGGGTTTGTTTGTACAATTGCTGCCCCCAATTTTTAATGGTGCCACAGAGTTTCTGAGACCACCAGGAGTACCAAGCCATCATTTATAAAATTATTTTTCTTTTTCTTCCTTTAAAAAATTTTTTTTTCCTTCTTCTTGCACTCTCAATGCTCCAAATTTCCGAGCTATATCTCTGAACCGGCAGGGACTTTCAGAATTAAATTTTGGATCAATAATGTGAATATAAAGTATGTGAGTTGACCTATTTTTGGCCTTGACCTAATTTAAGGTCATGAGCGAATTATACACTTTGACGTTTTTCACCAAACCTCAACTAAGGCTTGTTTGATTGGAACAAAATTGCCCTCCCTAGATAACTTGGAACAAACCACATTTAAACTTAATTTATATCCCACCTGTCCGAGTCAAAGGTCAAGGTCAAATAGTGCTCTGGAAAAAAATTTGGAATTTTTAGGTCATCTCCACCGAGATGACCTAATAAAGCCGTACTAAATGTCCGTACGTCCGTCAACAATTTTTCTTTCCGATCTTGATGAAACTTAGTATGTGGGTGTAGGTCGATGAGTGTTGCACAACGATATAACTTTTGTCTGGGTTCAAGGTCAGGGTCAAGGTCACGAGGTCACGTAAGTTATAAAAATCGCCATTTTCAAAACATATCTAGTCTGCCATGTTCTACAAGATATTCGGCAACTGTTTAATGATTATGATTGTAAAAAATATTATCTTGTATCTAACCGGACAGATTTTTGAATTTCCTCCCGTTTGATCGTCACGTGATCTGGAAGATGGCCAAAAACGCCGATGCGATTCGCAAAGAAGGAAGGAAGGAGAAATGAAATATAAATATAAAACACATTTTTAGCCTTTTATATTTATACATTTTCCACCGAAGGTGCAAAAGTTTCAAAACCCGAAATGTAAACGTCGGCATTTATTTTCAAAATATAATTTTGTGCGCGTGCCAAATTGCCGAGTCATCTTTAACCAAACTGCGCAGTAGTCTTCGGTCATAACTGAACATTGAGAACTTGTGGTATTCTAGAGATGACCGTCACCCCCACACGGGGGTAATTTTTCATTTTTATTTTTATTGTCATTATTCAAATTTGCCAATACGGAATCTTAGACAGCTTGGCCTTCCAAGATGTTCTTGTAACACAATAGCATACCTGGATTGAAGTTTGCTCCTGATATTTTATTTGTCCTTGACCTACTTTTTTCGGTTTGTGACCTTATTAACAAAAAAGCACCTTTCTGATCATTATAACTTTAATTTTCCTCCAATTTTTCACGATGTTGAGCTTTATGAATAGATTGTAGATGGGGACACATTTTCTTTATTTACACTATCCCTAAATTTTTATCTATCCCTAAATTTTTCTTAATTGGATTTCGGATTTTTCTATCCCTAAATTTTTAAGGTCAAGGTTAAGGCCCTATCAAATCTTGACGATTTAGCCAGCGTATGGCAACGTATCAAAATGTATCTAAAACGCTGGCGTACGCTGAACTATTGTTCTTTTTTTCAGTTTTGGGCGTATAATAACGTGTTGGACGTATGCATAACGTATTAGGAACGTACACAGAACGTTTCAATAACTTATAGATAACTTATACCAACGAATGCTTAGCGTGTTGTCGGCGTTCACAATTTATGCCCAATGATAGTCTAACTTATGCATAGCACGCGGCAGCGTATCGCCAACGATCACGTGGCGTAGCCTATTAAAACGCTGCTGCTCGACGATTCAAATCATAACCACACTAGACATCGAAGTGTCAACATCACCGTCATGCCGAAGAAAACTTCAAAGAATGCTGCAAAGAAGTCTCCTGGCCATGGCCATGGACGCGGACGCGGACGCAAGGAGGATCCATCATCACCCACACCCTCCCCATCACGCTCACCTACTACTACTGACATGGACCTACTACTACTGATACTACTGACATGGATATCTATTCAACATGGAGTCTGGAACACTGACGGGTTCCTCCTGTGAACCCCATTTTTATATACCAATTCCCCTAAACGCTGCCAATACGCCATTATACGGTAGCTGTAAGTTAGAAACACGTTCAGTAAGTTCTGTGGTCGTCCGGAAGACGTCAAATACGTCTACATACATCAATGTGTGTTGGAGATACGTTACACATAGGTTCAAAGCACGTTACTCATAGGTTAGAAATAAGTTTCGGGTACGCAAGACATTACCTCGACATATTTTGACTTATGAGTAACTTACAAGTAACGTGTGTCAACGATTGCATAACGTGCCTACAACTTATGGCCAGCGTATGCGGAACGTGTGAGTCATACGCCGAGCATGTCGAGAAATTTTTAGCATGCCCAAAATTTGTCGACGAGCTCGACGTACTACGACATATGCCAGCGTGCTCTTAACGTATACAAAACTTACCCATCACGTATTTGCCGTGTGCCATTGAATTCGCCAATTTTTTCATACGTCGACATACGCTGGCTAAAACGTCAAGGTGTGACGGGGCCTTTATGTCCGTGGTCCAACAAAACAAATCTGGCCATCATTGGATCGTGGGCGATTGCCAAGGTTAACCCTTCCCCAGTCATGGGAGACTTACCTTTCGCGATCACTTTGTGATTGCAGATATCTAGTTTGTCGACTCTGTCTTTCTCCCAGCAGATGCGTAATCCAGTTGTTTTTTTTTGAAGTGTAATATGGCATTTTTTATAGTCTTCATAATAATAAGTGTAACAGTCCTCATGACCTATAATGGTTGATTTTTTTTGCACGCGCAAGGAATACTTGAGTTCCGAATCATTTATTTCTTGCTGAATGCACTTAAAGTCCAAAACAGCCGTTCACAATTGGTTGTTGATGTTAGCTTTAACCATTATAGATGGTCATCATGCTGTATGATTGTAGTGTGCGATTGAAGTACAGAAAGATGAAAATCTCCCCAGCAGATGTCCTGCAGACAATTCTCCTGTGTTTGTTAAAATAACGGTAATAGTTTTGTTCTGTTGTGACCAAGAAGACACCAGTGTTGGAGAATTCAAAGATTATCCGAATGGCACCTGCTAGCTTTTTGTGTCATATTTTATTCAAACAATTTTCTTTTCATAGGGAGCCTTTTATTGGACATCCAAAGTTTCCCTGAGGGCATCAGGTCAATCACAAAGTGTAGACCTGCCATCACAGGTAATCCAGAAATGTGAGGCAGGCTGATTGCTTCCATCTTGAAAGTTAGTAGTGAAGGGTATTTGTACTGAGCCATCTTGGTTTTTACCAATACGATAGTGATGCACGAGTGCCAGTCAATAAGTAACCTTAAAATGTTTTTCACATTTCTTGCATGTACATGTGTAACAACTGTGTTATTTTTCAACATAATCTCCATTGCATTCAATGCATTTTTTCCAGCACTTTACTGAGGCCTGGGTTCCTTTCAAAAAAAAAAAAAATTTTTTGGCTGCTCGTGTAGGCATCCGTGCACCGCCTCTTGGACCTCTTCATCGAATCGGAAAGTGGTTCTTCCAAGTGCCTCTTTAAGTGGCCCAAAGATGTAATCCGAAGGGGCGAGGTCTCGCGAGTAGGGTGGATGAGGAAGACACTCAACATGCATGTGCTCAATTGTTGCAGCTGTAGCTCAGGCAGTATGGGACCGAGCATTGTCATGCTGCAGCAAAACACTGGTAATAAGTAGTCCATGACGTTTTGATCTGATTGCTGGTTTCAGATTATTTTTAAGGAGGCCGCAGTATGATGCGCTAGTGACTGTGGTCCCTCTGGGCATGTAATGCTCTACAAATGGGCCTCGGCTGTCCCAGAAGAGCGTCAGCATCACTTTTCCAGCAGACTGCTGTGTACGGAATTTTTTGGTCTTCGGTGAATTTGAATGGGGCCACTCTTTGCAAGCCCTCTTCACTTCTGGATGAAAGTTGTGGACCCAGCTTTCATCCCCAGTCACTACGAGCTGGAAGAAAGCGTCGCCTTCTGTTTCGTAACGTCGCAGAAGTTCTTCACATACGTCCACTTGCTGTTCTTTCACGTCGGGTATGAGTTGTCAACGCACCCACGTTGCAGACACTTTATGGAACCCCAGCACACCATGATATGGTGTGCTGAATGATACGTTCAATTCAGAGACCACTTCATCCAGCGTAATGCGACGGTTTTCCCTTAGCACGCGCTGAACTCCTGCAACCATTTCTGGTGTGTCAGCTGTGTGAGGCTGGCTCAAACAAGCAACGTCTGCCACACTGGACACTCCACTTTTATACTTCCTGTCCCAGTCATGCACCTGCTGCAGCGATAAACATACGTCACCATATTGCATCTTCATTCTGCGATGGATTTCTCTGGGATTCACACCATCACTTCCCAAGAAACGGATGACAGAACGTCGTTCCTCCCTGGTGCATGCTTCAAAGGGAACTGCCATCTTGGAACTGCTCCACTGACATCATACGCTCAATGTTGCCAGATCTTAAACAGGCAAAACATGGCTCTTACCCATAACTGATATAACATATGTTCTCTACAACTGCACACATTACATTCTCGAAGTTATATCACCATTTTAAGGTGACTTATTGACTGGCCCTCGTAGTTATTCTCGTATTATTAGGCCAGGGCTCCAGACACTTGGAATCCTCTGAGACTTAATCTGAATGAGACTCGGTAATTTAATTACCCCCGCCACCGAAAGTGAACGGAGGTTACGTTTTCACCCCTGTTTGTTTGTCTGTGAGCAGGATATCTCAAAAAGTTATGGACGGATTCGGACAAAATTTGGTGGATAAGTTTTGTTTGTGACAAGGACGAATTGATTATATTTTGGTGAAGATCCAGGTACTTGAATTTTAAGTGATTTTTCACCATTGAGAGATTTGACCAAAATGATCTACGGCATGATATCTCAAAACGTTACGGACCGATTCAGATGAAACTTGGTGGGAGTGTGTAACAAGGTCATTTTTTTTTTGATTTTGGTGGAGATGCGGATCTGGATCCAGATAAGAGAATTTATTTATTTTTTAAGTGATAATTTCTTCACCATTGAGAGATGGGGCCAAAAATGATATATTTTTTTCGTAGCATGATATTTCAAATAGTTGTGGATGCTTTATAACCAGACTAAGTGGATGAGTTGGTTAATTTGGTAACAAGAACAAGCTGATTCGAGTTTGGTTAAGGTACGGATCCAGATTCCTCCGGCCTATCGGTGGGATACAAATCGTAAACTGTTAAGCCTGGTGGAGGTATGTGCTCTCCCGAGTGCCGTTGTAGTTGTTAGGACGTCTGCTCTGAGTCTGGAAGGTTGCGGTTCAAACCCGACTTTCGACAAGTCGTACCAAAAACCTCACAAAAATGGTATGTGCTGCCTCCTTGATTGACCCTCAGCATTTAATAAGGATAGAGTACAGACAAACAACCACAAGTTGGCAACCATAGTGCAGGCTTTGATGGTCATAGTGGCATATGCCTGCATTGAAATTCCTTATATGGGAAGTCATATTATTATTAATGCAACACCTTTAGAAGCCAACGAGTTGAAACTATATGTGTAATAACATGTATTTTTGTGTACCATCAAAGCTTCTCTCACAGATTCATTGGCCTTGATGCAGAGATATAATTTATGTTCACCAAGCCTCATCAGAAGCCAAATGCAGATCAAGATTCAGCACACTCGTAACATTCACAGTAATAACAGTTGCGATGTGACACAATCTTGAAACTCTCTCCATGGCTTTTCTCTTGCGGCTGTTCCTGCCTTTTAAACCCTTCACGGAAGTTTTTTTAGGAACTGCTCGAAAGTCCCACATGACTCAGCACAAGCAATTGTTCTTCTTAATGCAATCCTCAATGAAACCATTCAGAGACTGCCCACTACATTGCATCATGACTGTGTGAGCTTCTTAAGTGAGCCAGCTTTCAAGGTATTTTTTTTTGTGTGGAGCACAAAGCTGTTTAGGTAGCATAATTTTTGCTGAAGGTGCGGCTGTGCTGCTGATTTGGGTTAGACCAGGAATTTTCTATTTGTCAATGGTGCAAGCAACAACAAAGGACTCAATGGGATCTTAAACGCCCAGCAACGCGGGACGTTGTTTAACGTCCATCCGAGGGACTGCACACACAATGATGAATTGCTCTGCCTCAAACACCAAGGTGACAGTTTATTGCTTGGCTGAGATTTTAACGCAGACGAGACGGCTCAGAGGAAGGAAGGCACATCTCTCGGCTATCCTCCCAGGCCAGCTTACAAGATTACATCATACTTCTGGAATGTTCATGACGTAACTGATTTTACACCTTGGGGTAACTTTTTGAGTATTTCGGATGACTTTTGCTTCTGTGTGTATATCAAGCTTCAGTACACATTTTTTTTTCCAGCTGATCACATTAAGTAATATTATTGATTGGAGACGTGAAAACAAGTGAATTTGACATTGTATTGTTCACACCCAATTAAACCTGTATAATTGTTCACCCCAAATGAAACCTTTGTGAGAGAGTGTGGTCGGTTTAATTGCATGAAAATTTTTATGTAATATGTGAGGCAACCTGGGATGCGAGACCTCGGGCGAAACCGGCAAGCAAACAGAGCATTACCTCGATGTGCACAAATTCAATGAACTCGAACATTGCTGAACAATTCATGAACATGCAGCGCTTCCAATTTGCCGTTGTACTGTTTCAAGAATCTATTTTTGTTCTGCAAATTTTAGCTTGAAAATTGAAGAGAAACTTAAAAGAAAATCTGAATTCAAGAACGTTTGAAAGCAGCAGAATCGTTTGTGTTGTTTCTTAACTCTTTGAGATATTACATATCCTTCCAAAATTATGCCGTCCCTATCGAAGACAGAGCCGGAGGACTCGTCTGCCACCGTTATACGTTATTGGATGTTAAAGATCCAACGGGGTGTTTTGTGAAGAGTTGCCGAGTTATCACAGGTACCCCAAAAAATTAAATTCCTGCCCAAATCGTCTTCAGTAGCATGTCGGGCCTGGCCATGCAGTTCATGAATCACTTGGACCAAAACCTTTTTCCGGTCGACGTCATAATAAGGTAGGAGTAATTGGGGTCATAAAAGATGTTGCGATAGTCGTAGTCGTAGTCGTCGATCCTTCC
The DNA here is from genome assembly GCF_056783735.1 of Eptatretus burgeri. NCBI lineage: Eukaryota > Metazoa > Chordata > Myxini > Myxiniformes > Myxinidae > Eptatretus > Eptatretus burgeri. The sequence continues at coordinate 58,818,259 of NC_140971.1, forward strand.
CAAATTGACATTTCCCCCAAGCCCTTCGAGTGCTTTGATTTGTAGAGTTAATGGGAAGCATCTTTGGGAGGAATATTGTCAACAAAAGTTTTCTATCTCTCGTTCAGCTTTACTTTAAATATCACTTTGCTTATTTGCTTCACAGTCTGACATATGATTACACAGCATTGTTATTGTGTAAGAGTGGAGGTTGGGTTGTGTCCATATATATATATATATATATATATATATATATATATATATATATATATATATATATATATATATATATCCCTGGGATTGTCTCGTTAAATAGCAGACATGTTATTACCTCCAACACAAAGTTGGAAGGAGGGGTTATGTTTTCACCCTTTACTTGTCTTTGTTTGTTTGTTTGTGTGCAGGATATCTCAAAAAGTTGTGGACAGGTTGGGTGTGTGACAAGGATGAACTGATTTAGTTTTTGGTGAAGATCTGGATCCGGATCCAACTAGTATAATTTTCAGTGATTCTTGACGATTGAGCGATTGGGCCAAAAACGAGATAAAGCACTATATCTAAAAAAGTTGTTGGGCCCAATTATGTTCCACTGGATCAGGCATTGCATGGCAGAGGTATGCGCTCTACCAAGTGTTCTTCTAGTTGTTACAATGTTAAAATGAATATCTGATTGCTATAACAACAAGGTAAAACTTGAGTTTGCTGGATTTTAACAACAACCTGCTTCTTGTTTTTGAAATTCCACAAATATGATTTATTCATTGTGATCCTGGAATATTTCACTGCTTGGGTGTCTTTGGATACGTGGCTGCTGTTTATGCTAATGTTCAAAAAGATCTTCACATAAAAGTCGAGATCATGAATATTATTTCACAGTACAAGTAGTTATACGTGGTAATATGTAGATGGACACTATGATATAAAAGGCCAATCTAAATACAAGTAATATGCGTCCACAACCATCCTTGACCATGTTGTGGATCGTTAGCTGAGGCCCTCACTTTACTTGTTGTTGTTATTTTTTTTCCCATCCTCACTTTTTCACCTTTATTCGCTTTTGAATTCATTTTCTCCATGACCGCTTGAGCGATCGACACAAAACTTTAAACACGGGAGAATTTTTTTTTAAAATCTCCCACTCCCTTTACTTTTTACATTACTTTTACTCACTCTTCCCAAACTCCTTCCCCTTTTATCATTCCCCCTCCCTTCCTGTTACCTCCATCTACATTCCCCCAACACCTGAATATGGAATATGTGATGGCCCTTGTCTAGAATGAAATTGATTTTTCCTTACAATTTCAAACGTTGTATGTTTTAACCGTGCATTGTTTCATGTTGTGTGACAATAACAGACGTGTTTGCAAAAATGTTGCGTCGTTTCTCACAACTACAAGGCAGCTGTTTCTCTGACACCAATTCAGCACCATTTGGGCCAACGCTAGACTCTTCATGTGATCCAGATTATAATAGGCGTTTGGTTTTTGGAGATTTCAACGTCATAAATTGGATGCATCTGCTCGGTTTGAAGGTCGTGTACGCTTTGGTCATTCAATGCACTTCTTTATCTTTTTGAAAGCTGGACCACATGTTGTGGCAATGCTGCCAATAGTTTTTCTCGCTGTCTGGCCGAGCACGCAAAATCTAGGGATTGATGGGTGGATTGGATATTGCTTTGGAAATACGGAGTGTTTGCTTTCCCACACCCCATGGTCTATGTGTCTATCTCAAGAATGTGTCTTCTATTCCCATTGCTCTCCTGGTGGTCTGCCTCTTTAACAGCCCAAAGTACACTTTTGTCTCCCGTATGATTGGGAAAATGTTGTTTAAAGTGATGAAATTGAAATGGCTAGTTTTATTCTGAATGACAGTTATGGAGTTTGTTACAGTGGGAAGTGGAACCAGACTTGTTATTTTTGCTCGAAGCATCTTTTGATTGACCTGCCTGTCTTGGGTTCGATTGCATTTGGAGGGTTGGATCTTCCTGTATAGGCTTGTATATTTTAAATATTTTACAATACCTGGTGTGAAGAATAGTTCTTTGTATTCTGGTTTATTTATTCATCGGTAGCCTGTGGCTGCTTGGCTGCATCATTTTCTGGGGGGTTGGCTGTGCTGCTGATGCAATGCCCCGTTACCATTAAGCTGGTACTAATTTTGCCGACCTGAGAAGGATGACAAGCTAAGCCAATCGATCTGGTGTTAATTCAACTGTAGAAACAGTGACTTGAACTCAAGACCATACGATCTTAAGCCAGCCACCGTAACCGTTAAGCCAAGACCAGGCTTTGTATTCCGGTGTCGAAGGCAAACTGAGTTTTTTTTTTTTTTTTTTTTTTTTTTTTTTTTTTTTTTTGTATACCTTGGTCGAGGCTCGTATGAGAGCTAACACACAACTCACAGCAAGGAGGCATGAGACAAGAGGGGCGGGAGTGGAAGGGACAAAACATTGGGGAACAGACACAGGTGAACTGTGGAAGGGAGAGGGATGGGGATGGGACGGGGAACATGGCGAGGGGAAGATGGACATTAAAGGGACTTTCAGGAAGGAAAGCAGGAGAATTGAAGGAAGTGGGCTTGGGTGGATTATCGGGGTAGAAAAGATCGAGGATTTGGATGGGGGAAGATAAGAGGTGGTGGTGAACAGCTGTTTTGAAAGCCTGAAGGGAAGAATGGGAAAGAATAGAGTGAGGAAGTTTATTCCAAAGGCGGGAAAAAAAGAGGAATGAAAGAGTGAAGATGAGCAGTGATTCGTGATTTTGGTAGTTTTACCAGAAGGGGGTTGTTGGCGGACCTTGAGCGCCCTGTGGAAATGTGGTTGGGACAAATCGCAGAGAGAGCAGGGGGGCAAGGCTGGAGAGGAGTCGGTAGAAGACAGAAAGACCACCGACCAACCTGCGGTGATTGAGTGAGAGGCCCAAAGACTCAGCTTCATTGCGGGAGATGCCAATGATCTTAAAAGCCCTGGTTTCGACAGCGTGAAGTCGAGAAAGGTGGGAGGCAGGAGCACCAGCCCAGAGGGGAGAGCAGTACTCCATCAGGCTACGGACAAAAGCTTTGTAAGTGGTCAGGAGCTCAAGAGGGCCGAGGAAGGACTTTGCACGACGGAGGATTCCTCAGTCGGCGACTGGCTTTTGAGGCAAGGGTTGGAAATGTGACTTTCCCAGGAAAGGTCATGGTAGATAGTGAGACCCAGAAGCTTGAAAGAAAAGACTTCTTCCAGAGGATTGTTGAGAAAGGGGATGGGGGGCTGTTGTAAACGGTCCGTTCGAAGAGGCATAGAGAGAGTGTGAGATTTGTGTTGATTGAAAGACATGTTCCACGTGTTGGACCAGTTTGTGATTTTATCCAGATCTGCAGTGAGCGAAGAAGCTGCTGCTTGCCGGGCTGAGGGATGACAGATGGTACGGCAGAGGGTTGAGTCATCGGCAAAGAGAAATAGAGGATTTTCCAGAGAGTCCGAGAGATCATTGATGAAAACCAGAAAAAGAACAGGGCCCAGAACGCTACCTTGAGGAACTCCAGCCTGCACAGGAAGAGGGGATGAAAGAACTCCATTTAGGGCCACACGTTGACTGCGACAGGGGAGGAAGTCTGCGAGCCATGAGTGGAGATGGCCTTGAATACCATGGGCAGAGAGTTTGGTGAGTAGGGCAGGGTGCCAGACTGTGTCAAAAGCACGTGATATGTCCAGGGATACGGCTCGGATTTCCTGTCTGGCATTGAGGACCTCCATCCATTGATGGGAGAGCAGTAGCAGCATATCTAGGGTAGAGTGACCTGGTCTGAAACCAAATTGATGATTGGAAATCAAGCCATTGGAGAAGAGGAAGGATTTCATGTCTGAAGCGATGATGGATTCCATAACCTTGCTGATGATTGGGAGAAGGCTGATTGGTCTATAGTTACAGGGATCTGTTTTTGCACCTTTTTTATGCAGGGCAGTGATGTTAGCAGATTTCCAAGCAGATGGCAGATGACCTTGGGAAAATGAGAGGGTGAATAGAACAGAGAGAGGGTGAGCAAGAGCAGAAGAGCAGGCTTTGAGGACACGTGGGCTGATGCCGTCTGGACCGGTTGCAGAATCTGACTCGAGGTTTGAAAGCAAGCTCTCCACCTTGTCAGGAGAAAAGGATACAGAGTCCAGGGACAGTTGGGTGCGACTGGGTAAAGTGGGTAGAGATAGTGATGGGTTTGGGACACAAGATTTAGCTGCAAACACCGAGTTTAGACATTCAGCTTTATCACGTGTGGAATCAGCAGTGCGGCCATTTGAGGTAAGGGAGGGGGATGGAGGGGGAACATACACCAGAAACAGATTTGATTAAACGCCACCAGGATTTTGAGGAGGGAGAGAGGTTAGAGAGTTCAGACTTGAGATGAGAAAGATGTTGTTTTCTGGCTCTCCTGAGGGTAGCTACACACTTGTTCCGAGCTTTGTGGAAAGAACTGAGATTGCCCTCAGTTGGGTTTGCTTTCCATGAGGCAAAGGCAAGTTGTTTCAGGACAACTGCCTCGCCACAAGCTTCAGTAAACCAAGGGCGGGAGGAAGGGTAAGACAACTGAACACGAGAGGGGATAAATCTGTGCATGAGGGAGAGCAAGTTTCTTTGAAAGAATTCCCAGGATGAGTTGATGTTTGAGAAAGTAGTGATAGGAGACCAGTCTGTAAGTTTGATGGCTGCTCGGAGACCCTGCCAGTCGGCTTGAGTGAAATGCCAGACTCGACGGCGGTGAGGTGGTTCTCTGATAACAGCCAGAGATGTCCACTTTAATAAGGACGTGGTCAGAAGAACCAATTGGAGCGAAGGAAGAGCAGCAGATATTGTCAGGGAAATTTGTCAAAATCAGATCCAGAAGAGATGGAGTACCATTGGTTGAGATCCGGGTCGGGAAGTTGACCGATTGAGTCAGTCCCAATGAGTCACAGAAAGCTTTTGCTGATGTCCCATGGCAGGTGAGAGAGGTACCTACACCTAGCCAACTGGCGTGATGACAATTGAAGTCGCCACATAAGAGGAAGAGAGAGTTTGGATGAGAAGATAGAAGATGGTCCATGTTTTCGGAGAGTGAGGTGTAGATGGAGTCATCACTGTTCGGTGGACGGTACAGTACACATATAAACATGAGGTGGGAGTGGAGGGGAAGACGAAGCCAGAGGTATTCCTGGGGGTGTGGGGGAGTGAGAGCAGTGCAGGGAGAGTGAGGAATAGAGTCTTTGATGAAGAGAGCAACACCTCCACCAGGACGAGGCTCAGGTCTGTCATACCGTAAGAGGGAGTAACCAGGGAGAGATACTTGGGAGTCAGACACGTCTTGGGAGAGGAAAGTTTCTGTTAGGCAGATAATGTCTGGTTTGTCAGTGGCAACCTGCATGGAAAGATCTGAAAGGTTTGAGCGAAGGCCCCGGATATTTGAGGTCCACACTTTTAATGAAGAGGTAGGGGAGGAGGCTTGGTGCAGGAGGTGGAGGGGCGGGGAGGGTCGGACGAGGGACGAGGGGGGAGGTAAGGAGGGTTGCTGAAGGAGTGTGGGGCATTGCAGAATAGGGAGGGGAGGGGGCAGAATGAGGAGGAGAAAAGGCTCTGTGGTGCTGTGAGAGAGGGGGGACAAGAGACAAGGAAGATGGCAGTTGAGGATTTGAGAAGGTGGAGTGAAGAGATGGAGGTGAGAGGGCAGTGGAGGGAGGCAGGTTGGTGGATGAGAGGGGGGCAACTTAGAGAAGGAAGAGTGAGGGGGGATGAAAGGTGGGAGAAAGGTGAGGGGGGAATTTTTGAGAGAGGTGAGAGGGAGGCTTGGAGGGAGAAGAGTGGGATGGTTGCTTTGAGAGTGAGAGTGAGGGGTGAGGGGGGTGAGTTGGCACTGAAGTTGGAAAAAAAAAGAATGGTTGATGGAAAGCGAGCATCCATGGCAAACTGTGGTTTTTAAAAGTTTTAGGTCAGAGATGCGATTTAACACAATTCTTGATGGATGCAATGAAGGCGAATTCAGAGCATGGAGAGAAGAAGCGCTGTAATAGTTGGATTTTTTAGGCAAGGAATGAAGGAGAGGTCGAAATGAGAGCAGTCTGTTAAAATAGCAGAAGAGTAGTGCATTGTGAAACAGTAAAGAGTACCACATGTGTGAGAGAGGAAGATGAAGCATTATAAGATCGTTTTTGTTGTTAATATTAATGTATGAGAGAGTTCAACAGATTAGGTCATGGAAGTGTAAAAAAAAAAAAATAAGAAATCGAGGAAGACGAGGAGGAAGTTAAGAGGAAGAAGAAGTAGCAGAATCGGGAGAAGGTTGTTGTTGTTGTTGTTGGGTTTTTTTTTTTTTTTTTTTTTTTTTTTTTTTGAGATAAGAAAGAGATTAGTTGGGAGAATGGGGGATGTTTGGAAAGTGGGGAGGATGAAAATTGAAGGTAATGGGGAGGATAGAAATTGAAGGTAATGGGGAGAAAAAACAAACAAACAAAAAAAAAAAACGATCGAACACCAAGTGGAACCGGTAGGCCTCAAACCTAGGACTAGGCCTCAAACACCAAGTAAGAACGTCGACATAAATACTCACAAAATAGCACGATTTTTGAAACAAAACCGAACTAGGAACACACATTAACATGTAGGTGAGAAAATTAAACAGTTAAAACGGGACAAATAACAACCGGAACTTAACTTTGAGAATGTCAGCAGGGAGCCCCGAAGGAGACCTCTTGCCGCTCAAAACCGGAACCGGAAGTCTTGTAAAAGTCTTTTTATTCTCTTTTTATTCTCTTTTTATTTTTATATAAGTCTTTTTATTCTCTTGTAAAAAAAAAAATTCTGGCTTTTGGTGTGTTTGAATAAGCACTGATACATATCATTGTAAAGATTATTATAATAATACTTGGTGTAAGGTGGAGGAGATGTGCCTGCAAGGAAAGGTGGGAGTGAGAATCCTCTTTAAGGAAAGGTGAGGGAGATGGCGGGGCCCCTGGAGGGAAAGATGTGGCAAAATGTCACCCCATCCTCCCCATATAACCTCACTCCTAGTTATCCCGCCCCCCTGGAGGGAGGGAGCGGGATATTGTAATCGTCCAGTTTGTTACTTTCGAAATCTAAAGATTTCGTAAGTATATTGATGACTTCCGTCCTCTGTTTGTGTGTTTGTGTGTTTGTTTGTAGGCACGATAAATCGAGAACGAAAGAAGGTACCAATGTCAAATTACATCACGTGATTCAGCAGGGTGATGGCTCGCGCTGATTAGATTTTGGTGAAGATCCCAATCCGGATCTGGATATAAGAATTATTTAATTTTTAAAGTGATTCTTCACCATTGAGAGATCACGCTAAAACGATAATATAGGATAATATTTCAAAAATGTATTGGGCCTGACATGTTCTCATGGATGAGGCATTACGTGGCGGAGGTATGCGCTCTACCGAGTGCCCTTCTAGTTAATAGTTGTGTTTATTGAGGTTACCTTCCCCTTCATGACAGAGATGAGGAAAATGCGTTGTGTGTGTTTGTGTGGAAAATGCTTTGTCATTTCCCACCCTCCTGAACCCCCCCCACCCCCCACCGATCCATCCATCCCAATCCCTCACCCTTTCTCTCTTCTCAAACCTCTTTTCCCATCGCTCCCTAAAATCCCTCACCCTTCCCCTCTCAAACTCTGTACTTTCTTGAAAACCTCCCTCTTCATTTAATCTATTTCAATACTTCACATGCTCAATCCATTTGAATCCTTTATCTCATCCTTCTTCCCAATACACATTCCCACAGCGAAAACCATGCACACAACGCAGCATGTCTTACGTACAGCACACTCATTGCATTAAAAAACGTGATCAAAGCCATTGTGCAAGTCAATCTCAGTACTGAGTAAAAACTAGAGGATCGAGGTGTAATCCAGAGATTCGGCGGACGCCGCGCAACGGTGGGTGGGTGGGGCTTGCCCGGTCGGCGATGGCCCAGGTGTGCCAATGAGAATGCGACAAGCAGGGGTCAGAGTGCGTTGCAGTGACCCTTGCCCCCTGAAGCCCCACCCAGCCCAAATTCCAAAATGATGTGGAGCGCACTGAAGTTCGCCACCTGCTTGCGTCCAAGGAACAGTATAGAACGGGGAGAGCTGTTTGCACTTGGAGGATCAGAACTGCCTTCCCAGGCAAAAATGCTACAGTTAGAACTATAGTATATGAGAATTGTACACTCGTATACTACATTAGTCTGCAGAAAATTACTATAGGAAAGGAATGTTGTTTTTGCCTTGCCTTGAGGAATGAGACCAGACGAGGTGCACAAGGGCAAATCCACCCAAGTGAACATGCAGCACGAGTTCCTGGATGCAGCGGCCTTACACATACCGACATACACGATCTTTCCTTTCTGTCTCTACATTCATGATTCGTCTATCTGAGATGCATAAAAGAGTTGTCAAAGAGAGCTATCGAAGATTAACCTCTTTTTTTTTTTTTTTTTTTTTTTTTTTTTTGTATACCTTGGTCGAGGCTCGTATGAGAGCTAACACACAACTCACAGCAAGGAGGCATGAGACAAGAGGGGCGGGAGTGGAAGGGACAAAACATTGGGGAACAGACACAGGTGAACTGTGGAAGGGAGAGGGATGGGGATGGGACGGGGAACATGGCGAGGGGAAGATGGACATTAATGGGACTTTCAGGAAGGAAAGCAGGAGAATTGAAGGAAGTGGGCTTGGGTGGATTATCGGGGTAGAAAAGATCGAGGATTTGGATGGGGGAAGATAAGAGGTGGTGGTGAACAGCTGTTTTGAAAGCCTGAAGGGAAGAATGGGAAAGAATAGAGTGAGGAAGTTTATTCCAAAGGCGGGAAAAAAGAGGAATGAAAGAGTGAAGATGAGCAGTGATTCGTGATTTTGGTAGTTTTACCAGAAGGGGGTTGTTGGCAGACCTTGAGCGCCCTGTGGAAATGTGGTTGGGACAAATCGCAGAGAGAGCAGGGGGGGCAAGGCTGGAGAGGAGTCGGTAGAAGACAGAAAGACCACCGACCAACCTGCGGTGATTGAGTGAGAGGCCCAAAGACTCAGCTTCATTGCGGGAGATGCCGATGATCTTAAAAGCCCTGGTTTCGACAGCGTGAAGTCGAGAAAGGTGGGAGGCAGGAGCACCAGCCCAGAGGGGAGAGCAGTACTCCATCAGGCTACGGACAAAAGCTTTGTAAGTGGTCAGGAGCTCAAGAGGGCAGAGGAAGGACTTTGCACGACGGAGGATTCCCAGTCGGCGACTGGCTTTTGAGGCAAGGTTGGAAATGTGACTTTCCCAGGAAAGGTCATGGCAGATAGTGAGACCCAGAAGCTTGAAAGAAAAGACTTCTTTTGATCCTCTTGACCCATCTGGGCGATGTACTGACACATATCTCACACCTTTCCTCTGGAGCCAACGCTGCATATACGCCACCTTTCCTGACATACCGCAGCCACAAACGTAACCGGATTCCCTTCCGACCTTTCCACTTTGGGACCAACGTAAACCCACCAGCTTGTTTCTAGTGAGTGAGAGGCCACAACCACACCGCGAACATTTTTCTTGCTTTTCCCAGGAGTGATTGAGGCGCACATGTCTTGTGTGCTTAGATAAGTTAAGGTGGTGTACGGGGTTCTTCATGTGCAAGGAGTGAATTTATTTTCCGTGTGACACTATATTGCCTGTAAATATGTGCCTTTCTTGAATCCTTATTTCTATAAACTGTTTCCACCCTGTTCGATCGTTCATTTCCACAATTGGTTTGACAAAGCGTACTTAATAAATAGATGGGAAGTTGTACCCCCTTGATTAGCTACACTAGATAGCCAGAATCCCACCTTTTGATTTCACTTGGCTGTACATAATAAGTCGATACAGGGTGGAAAGGTGAGAGCGCGGTTCCCCATCTGGGAGGGGTTATATCGCCAGTAAGGTAATGTGAGCTTTGGAGCAGGGACCCTGTTAGAATTGGCCTCATCAGACTGTGTCTGTAGTTGCTCGATGCTCGTTGGGTTGTGGAGTTATCCGTGGCTTGTCGGCTTCAGGGTCTGAGGCTAAGCCGCGGGTCCGAGCAACCCCCTCGTGAGGCCTCTGCGCTCCGCCGAACCCATAACAATATGTTCAGGATCCTGAATGCCAACAATAGAGTACTCTGGCTGATGTTAGAGCAAACAATTTTCAAATGAAAAATAGTCTGCATGCTGAACAAATGGACTGAGGAGGATGTCTGCCCAGAAGGGAAGCATCTTGCCCAACCTTTTCCTACCTTTCCTGACATAACAGGAGAATATTTCTTGCTCTACCTTACTCTCTGATTACTCCATAAAATTATCACTCATGAGTCTTCATTAAAATTTTATGAGCACAAACAGTTACAATCAGTGATTTCATGATCTTTCATTTTCCTTATAATGCTTTGTGTGAGTGCTTTGGGTGTTTTGATCTGCACATTCTTGCTGTGCTCCCTGCTTGCCCAGCAGTGACTCGTTGCGAATGCTTTGAAAGGATGTGTGGCATCGCACACGCTTGCAATGCAAGAAAAATTCTCGATTTGCTGCAATTGCTGTAACTCGGAGTCGATTTGTAAATTGTCGTGCAACTCCTCTAATTGCTTTTGCAAGTACTGCATATGGTTTTCCAAGTCTGATTTTTCTGTGCTGCAGTTCAACGCCAATGGCTGTTGAAGTTTACTATTCCATGAAGATGGTATCTGGAAGCCCTTGTTGAAATCCCATATACTCTCTCAATTTGTCCTTTTTGGTATGGATGCCCTTGTTGAAATCCCATATACTCTCTCGATTTGTCCTTTTTGGTATGGATGCCCTTGTAATTGGTGTGAAACAGCACTGTTATCTATTGATGTCTTTGCATTGCATGCAATGTCCCTGCAAGATTCACCATGAGCACCATGGCAATGTTAAAACAGGCCTTTCCAGTGTGAGTACTATGAGCTCTAAGGTATAAATTTTTCTGTGGGACACTCACCGTTTTTGTAAGCCTTGTAGGACAGGTCACCATCGTCGTTTTAGACCCAACAGGGTCGTGATGATGAACGGTGGTCAACCTTGTGCGACAACCACTTGGAGAATTTGACTTTGGCCCTTGTGCTTGCCATTCATTTATTTAGTATGCAGCCTGTAGCTGCTGGTTGCGTCATTGCTGGGAGCATGGCTGTGCCGCTGATGCAGTGCCCCCTGTTTATAGTAAGCTGGTATTCATCTTGCTGACCTCGGAAGGATGACAGGCTGAGTCAACCCACCTGGTGTTTTTTTATTTTTATTTTTTAACCGCATGTAAGCCAGCAGCCACCTTAACCATTAAGCCACCACCAGGCTTGGTGCTTGCATTGAGGTTTACATATTTAATGTCTACAAGTGAGTGTAAGCCATTGAGAAAGGATTTAATATCCCATCTAAAAGAGTTTGATCTGATTCATAAACCATAAAGGAGCAGACAGTTTTAAGGATAGCACAGTGCTTTTAAGGAACTCGATTGACCTGCTTGAAAGAAGCAATGCAGTATAGGTAAACTTTTATTGATTACCAGCAAAGGTATCAGGCATTGTCAGCAGATGCCGGGAACCTCCTCACACCCCTTCCCCTCTCCTCCCACCCATTCCCCTCTCTCCTCCCACCCCTTCCCCTCTCTCCTCCCACCCCTTCCCCTCTCTCCTCCCACCCCTTCCTCGCTCTCCTCTCACCCCCACCCTTCCCCCCCTCCTGTCACTTCCACCCTTTTCCTCCCTCCTGTCACTTCCACCTTCCCCTCCCTCCTCCCACAAAGGTGCCCGGTGTTACCCGGGATCTCACGTGTCTCTATTTGACTAACACAATTAAGCACATGTTTAGAGACAAACATCACTCGTTGTTTCTCTGATGGGAATACTGAGAGAAAGGAGGGGGGGGGGGAAGGGAGAGTGGTGGGAAAGAGAGGGGGAGAGGGGGAGAGGGAGAGTGGTGGGAGAGGGAGAGAGTGGTGTGAGATATATATATATATATATATATATATATATATATATATATATATATATATATATATGGGGGTGGAGAGTGGCGCCTCACTACATGTTGCTCTACCTGATACTCTGTTAATCGTTGTTTCAATTCAAACTTTAATTTAATTTATTTTGTCTTCCTAACTCCGGAGATTTTCCCAGGGGGAATCTCGCCGCAGTTGTAGTCGCCTTCTTGGCAATCCCACTCGTTAATTATTTTTGTTGCATTGAATAAAGTTTTGGCACCTTCTTTAATCTTTTATTCACTCAATATAATTCTCCGAGCAGTAGAAAAAGTGAATTTTAATGCTTTGGCAATTTTACATTTTCTTGTGTAAATATTGATGAGGGATCACAGCCTTGCTTGCTTAAAGTAAATATGTAAATATGCTTAGTTATATGAATTGTTAATTTCTTAAATTTTTTCAGATTTCACTCCAACTTGACACTTAATTCGTCCACATGCTCTGACCCTCAAATCTGAAGACAGAATTTCATTATATAATTTCATTCGTCTGTGAGAGTTCATCGTGGTTCCAAGGCAAGGCATTTTTGAGCAGGCCGAAACAAATGGCGGCGTAAGACCCCTACGAGGGAGAGCGGGCGCGGGCTGACCAAGGATAAGTCTGTTTTTGTTTTTTTTCATGAGGAGCTCCCCGTTAATTGTCTTAAAAAGGAGTGCTTTAATTTACTCAAATACCCAGTTTTCATTCACGCACTCCCTTGGAGTTCCCTTTGTGTGCATGCAAAGTTTCAGGCCGTGAGGTTTCATTGTTTTGGAGTTGTGGAAGACACACACACACACACACACACGCACACACGCACACAAACACACTGACATTTATCATTATAGATTGTTTTTAAAATCTTGTGGAGCAAATCTAACCTAAAATGACTGAATTGTGTAGTCCCTTTATCGGAACAGTCGGTGTGTTTTAAATTGATCTGCTTTAAGATGCCGAGTGGAATTTTCAGACTGCAAAGGTCTTGGACATTAATGTTAGGTATAATGGCGCCACATGACCACAGTATGACCCGAGTTGTATTAAGCAGGGTTGGTTTCCTATTATTCATATGCTCATTTGTTTAATTTCTTTGAAAAAGTTTTTTTGCAAACTAACAATAATATGCCATCATAAGACGTGCACAGTTTTTATATTGTCTGAAGAACAAGTATTTTGATCTTCAAAATGTTACAAGATGAAATTCGTTATAAGGCATTTACAGATAATCAGAAATAGGTTCCACAAAAAGAACAGTCCCTTTATTTATTTCTTTTCTCAAAAATAATAATTGTTTCTCTGTTGCATCATTTTTCAGTGCAGCTTTCAGCCTGCATTTGTCATTGGACGAGAAATTATAGGACCAGGCCTCAAGGTTTAGACTTTTCATAACTAGTGTGCTCGATTCTGAGTCATTGCAATGAAATACACCAGAGGCTCTGGAAAGTAGCAATCTAACATCCTGCATGCAGCAAAAAATACCTAGTTAACCAGATTACGCCATCCTTCTGATTAATGGTTGTGGTATTGGCAGTGAAGCACCACTGCACCTTTCGTTCATAAGGCGCGAGGCCTCTTCCTACTCTGCTCGCAAGGAACCAGGATGGGGCTTTTCGAGGCTTTTATACCGACAGCAGCAATAAGATAATGATGAATCGTCTCCATTTTCAGGCCAGTTTGAGTGTGAATTATTTATGTCAATCACGTCCCCTCACCATTGATCACCAACTGCATGAGATGGATACTTACCTGTCCACCTCAGCACATGGTTCCCTTGTTTCTCCCAAATAATGATTTCTGGCTGTTTGGAGGTGACCCTGGTCGAGGTAGTAAATAATATTAAATGCTGCTTCTTGACAGGCCATTGGTGCAAAGTCAAAGTTGGCTCCTCAGATCGATGTCAAGTTCAAGCAATTTATGAAAGCTGAGATTTGTACTGAACCGAACTTTTATGAATCATTTTGTGCTTTTACATTTGTTTGGAATAGTGTACATTTCATGATGCGGACAATCGCTTCCGAAAAGAAGTTGCCGTTTTCTTATCGCCAAGCCATCGACATTCCTTCTTGGTTTCTGGCCACCAGCTAGCCAGACCGAGCAGAAATTTGTAAATGCATGTCACCACGAGGGAGGGGGGCAGGGGGGAAAGGGGTGGAGAAGGGGGTTGTATCGGCATCACAGCATAGCTCGTGTAAACTCCATGATACCAGCATGCACAACACAGCCAGCCGAGAAGCAATTTGTTCCTACTACTACTATGACTACTACTGATTCGCGTGCGTGCGTGCGTGCGTGCGTGCGTGCGTGCGTGTGTGTGTGTGTGTGTGTGTGTGTGTGTGTGTGTGTGTGTGTGTGTGTGTGTGTTCAGGCCAATTTTTGCCAACTTATTCCGTACAAACACCATCCGGATATGTGTGGAGATAACCACCATCTGTGCATAACCACGAGAGAGAGAGAGAGAGAGAGAGAGAGAGAGAGAGAGAGATAGAGATAGAGATAGAGATAGAGATAGAGATAGAGATAGAGATAGAGATAGAGATAGAGATAGAGATAGAGATAGAGATAGAGATAGAGATAGAGATAGAGATAGAGATAGAGAGAGAGAGAGAGAGAGAGAGAGATAGAGAGAGAGATAGATATGAATGAATGATGCACTGTATTAGGTGGGGTGAAGTGAGGATGGGGAAAAAGAGAGAGAAGGGTGGGGTGTTGTGGGAGTCGGGGAGTTCGCAGAGAGTATGTTGTGCTTCATGAAAACACACACACACTTATTAGTATAAATGGAGAAGACTAATAACTGGGCCAAAGGGCAAAGTCCCAGTAAGTACACATCACCTTTATTAGCCCGTCCGCCACTGTGCAGCATGAGACGGCCATGTTTTGTCATCACTTCCATGTTTCTTTATTTTGTCCGAAGTTTAGTTTTTGGTCACTTGAGGGAAGGCATTGGCAAACCATCCAGCATAACCCTTGTCAAGAAACTGCTTCGGCAGCGCCGGAACTCTGCAAGAGTATGGTATATAGGATCGGATCAGATGAGTAATGAAACTTCGAGAGGAACATCCCTGCAATGTACAACATACCAAACGGCCATAATCTCATTCGTCTGTCCAATGTTTGCTCTCAATATTGCATCATTTTAACTCACTTTATAGTGTGTAGTTTCTGTCCAAGAAACAGGAAATTAGACCGTGTTTCTGAGAAATGATTGCTTTTTTTCCCAGTGATTCTAGTGTTGTGAAATGTTGACTTTTTTGAGTAAAATGGTTTCCAATCCTTCCGAGCTCCGAACAACTAGACAGAGAACCCTCAACTCTCTGTGACCTTCAACCTGGGGATTGAGGACATAATCATGTTTCTGTACCTCATGTTGTCATGGTTACACGCAATTGTCTGTGCATTGTTATTCATTGCCAATTATGAAGTTCCTTGTGCGAATAAGTTATTTTCACTTTCAATGCTGTCGCATGATTCAAGGAGTACGACTGATGCGTCACGAGAAATGAGATCTGGACTCCAGCTTACTGGAAGAGGTATATGTAGGCCTTGCTATTACAAGCCACGCTGGTTTACGTTTCTCAAAAATGTGTCGGGTCTTGCGATTAAATACAGTATTATGGTCATGTATGTACAGTATAAGCAACAGATGTGGGTTGAAGGGAACACTTTTGGGTTTTTTTCTTTCTTTTATTCCTATAACTGACCGGATGTAGAGATGGTGTAGTTGCGTTTGAACTGTCTAGTCTGGATTATATTCCCGACCCGAAGTTGTAAACTATCGGATTGGGACTTGAACGGCCGGATCTTGCATCATTAAGTGCGCCGTCCCTCGGATGGACGTTCAGCCGGGCATCCTGTCTACGAGCATTACTTACTGGATGTCAAAGATCGCACGGTATCCTTCCCGAAGAGGCGGCGAGTTATCATTGGCACCTTGAACAAATTACAAATACCTTCCCTAACTACTGCTTCAAAGGTAAAGGCAACCCACCCAGTGTTGTCTTTGCCTTGGGATTGCTTTGGGTGCACCAAACCTGCCTTTGTGCGGAACAACGTAGAAACATTAACCAAGGGCAGCAGTGTTGGTAAAGCGGTCCAGGCAGTTGCTAATTTACATAAGCACCTCAAAGCAATCTTTTGTTTTTTTATCTGTAGTGTCTAAGGCTTGTACATATATGGCACACAGTCCGAGGATATGTGGAGATGTCGGTGTTCTTTTACACGAATTGTAAGAGTGTTGCTGGGCATTGGGGAAATTGACACGGTACGTTGGAATGGAGCCTGCAGTCTCGGCATCGTTCACCACGTGCTCGGATGGGAGATCAACAAACAGGCCAAAAACGTTTGTTCATTTCCATGATGTTGAAAACAATAGCCTGTATAGAATCCAACAGCAGCTCGGGATGGAGAAAATAATTAATTATTTGGAACTATTTTCGCTGCTGTTTTCCTAAACAACAGGAAATTTGCCTTCCTCGATGATTTGCTTACGAGGGACATTCAGAAAGTTCTCAGAACAAGAGGCACTAATCCAAGGACCACAAAAACCTACAGCGTGGCGTAGGCCTGCATATAAATCAGTAATAATTTATTGTATTATAATTTTATATATTTTCAAAATAATTACACATTTTGTATATTTGTGTTCTGTATTACAAATAGAGACACGTCGTCTTGTCTTGGACTGTTGAGAGTATCATGTTCTGAGAACTTTCTGAACGCTACAATCGTTGGTCCTTCTATTTTCTGTGTTTTTTTAAAGCAATCTTTCTTATGAGACTTGTCAAGTTGTACTGATAGCCTGTCAAGTCGTTCCGATAACGTTCAAGATCATATCTGTGCCACCGTGACTCGCCGAGCCATTCTGATGTGAACATGTGACAAGTGTGGTCTCAAATCTTTTCATCGTAACATGAATATGGTAATCTTTATAACAACTGCAGATTGACCGTAGGTACAATAAAATTTTGAAAACTTTAATTGTGCACTATAAATGAAATGTCGTTATCTAATATACAGTGTTTTCAGAATGTATTCTCACCCCTTGACTTTTGTCACATTTTGTTGTGTTCAAGGCTGAATTTAAATTGAATTAAATAAAAAAAAATTGTCACCGATCTCCACAAATTACCCCATAATGACAAAGTGAAAACATGTTTTTAGAAAGTTTTACAAATTTATTAAAAATGAAAAGCTGAGATGTCGTGTCAATAAGTGTTCAACCCCTTTGCGATGACACGGCAAATTGAGCTCATGTGCATCCAATTTCCTTTGATCATCCTTGAGATGTTTCCACAACTTGGACTCCACCTGTGGCCAATTCAATTGATTGTACATGATTTAGAAACACACCTCTCTATATAAGGTCCCACAGTTGACAGTGCATGTCAGAGCAGAAACTCAATCATGAAGTCCAAGGAACTGTCCGTAGAACTCAGAGGTAGAATTGTGAGGAGGCATAGATCTGGGGAAGGGTATAAAACAATTTCTGGAGTGATGAAAATTCCCAAGAGCACAGTGAGCTCCATCATTAGGAAATGGAAAGAATATGGAACTACCCAGACTCTTCCTTGAGCTGGCCATTTGACCAAACTCAGTAAATGGGCAAGAAGAACCTTGGTCAGGGAGGTGACCAAGAACCCAATGACCACTCTGACAGAACTACAGAGCTCCTTGGCGGAAATTGATGGGAGAACTTGCTGGAAGGACAACAATCTTTGCAGCACTTCACACATCTACACTTTATGGGAGAGTGGCCAGACAGAAACCATTCCTGAGAAATAGGCACACGACAACATGTCTGGAGTTTGCAAAATGGCATGTGAAAGACTTTGAGAGCATGAGGCAAAATATTCTGTGGTCTGACGAGACAAAAATTGAACTCTTTGGCCTGAATTCAAAGCGCTACATCTGGCGGAAACCGATCACAGCTCATGAAGCATCTAACACCATCCCTACCTTGAAGCATGGTGGTGGTAGCATCATGCTATGGGGATGCTTTTTAGGAGCAGGGATTGGGAGACTTGTAAGGATAGCGGAAACAATGAATGGAGCCAAGTACAGGCAAATCCTTGAGAACCTGCTTCAGAGTGCAAAATAACTCAGACTGCAGTGACGATTTACATTCCAACAGGCGAATGACCCCAAGCATACAGCCAAAGCAACACCGGAATGGCTTCAGAACACGAATGTGAGAGTCCTTGAGTGTCTCAGCCAAAGCCCAGACTTGAATCCCATTGACAATCGGTGGAAAGACTTTAAGATTGCTGTTCACCGACACTACCCATCCAACTTTCAGAGCTTGAGCAAATCTGCAAGGAAGAATGAGATAAAATCACCAAATACAGATGTGTAAAGCTGATGGACATACCCAAGAAGACTCGAAGCTGTAATTACAACCAAAGGCGCTCCTACAAAGTATTGACTCAGGGGGTTGAATACCTATTGACGCACGACATTTCAGCTTTTTATTTTTAATTACTTTGAAAAAATTCGAAAAACATGTTTTCACTTTGTCATTATGGAGTATTTTGTGTAGATCATTGACAAAAATGTATATTTAATCCATTTTACATTCAGGCTGTAACACAACGAATTGTGACAAGAGTCGAGGGGTGTGAATATTTTCTGAAGGCACTATATATATATATATATATATATATATATATATATATATATATATATATATATATATATATATATATATATATATATATATATATATATATATATATATATATATATATATATATATATATATATATATATACACATACACATACACATACAGGGTGTCCCAATAAAATGTACTCGCTCTTTAAATGATAATAAATGTGTTGTTTATTGACTTAGAAGCAAGATTAATGGATAAATGCATGTTTACAAATGTTCAAACTGACGACCATCACGTTCCAAACACAGCCGACAATGCGGACCAATGGATTAATGTTGGAATGTAACTTTTCCAATTAATTCGCTTCAAAATGCGATGGGCACTTGATTTTAGGATTCCTGTGTCACGAGCCATTTGTCATACAGATATCCTTGGGGATCGGTGGAGGGTTTCCAGCAATTGATTTTCCTTTGCGGGGGTGGTTGATGACCGTGTTCTTCCTGAACGCTCCTTATGGACGTCATGCACAGTTCCATCTGTTTCAAAATTATCTCGGATGCGAGCAATGGTGCGTCGCGTTGGTGGATCTTTGTGAAAATGTCTTCTAAATCGTCTTTGCACTTCCATGATGTTTTCGTGCTTCCAGTAGCACTTTATGATAAATTTTCTTTCTTCACCACCGAGTCGTACTTCTGCCATTATTAGGGTCAATTTGATCTGAAAATAAATGAAAAATTCAATGAGTTATGAGGAGCCAAAATGTGAGTACATTTTTTTGGGACACCCTGTACATACTGTATGTACATATAACTGAAACGAACCCCCTAACTTGATGAGGCAGCAGGGCACAGATCGAGTCCCATCGCAGCAATCGCTGCACGACCTGTCAGCAACAAGTGCACATTGTCTCTGCCCCGCTGATTACAGTCAGGAGGTTTGCAGCCAGGAACATTGAATTCAATGAAAAAAAGCAAGCTATGGCACAACAATTGTCATGTGCATAAATTACACCAATATGTAACCTCCATACTTCTAGGCATGTGTAGTCCTCAAGCCTTTGCAGACTGAGATTAAAGCCTCTGGATTAAAGCCGAGATTAAAACCATTGGCTTTAATCTTAGTCTGCAAAGGCTTGAGGACCATATGAATGTTTCCGAGTTTGGAGGTAACGTGTTGGTGTAATTTATGCACATGACATGATTGTCGTGTCATCGTCAGCTTGCTTTTTTTCGTTGAATTTAATGTTCCTGGCTAGAAACGTCCTGACTGGTGATCAGCGGGGCAGAGACAATGTGCTCGTGTGGCAGGCGGCATGTGATGCTGACAGGTAGTGCAGCAATTGCTGTGATTGGACTTTATCTGTGCCTTGCTGCCTCATAAAGTTTGAGGGTTCGATTCAGTTATATTAATGAGCCAAATATGGTCACAAATAAACGACGAGCAGTATGTTGTCCTGATGAGCCCATAATAAGGGCGAAATCTAAATTGACATCTATGCTTTCGTCTATTTCTAACAATAGGCTTTAATCTCAGTCTGCAAAGACTTGAGGACCAAATGGATGCCTCCTAGTTTGGAGGTGATGTGTTGGTCTAATTTATGCACATTGTCGTGTCATCGTGCTTTTAATATATTTTTTTTCTCCTTTGAATATATTGTTACGAATTTGGAATTCGATTGCACACAACATACAAGTTCCTTTAGTCAGCTATGTCGATAAGTGCTTGTTCCCTAGATAGCTCACCTTCCATTGTTTAAATGTTCAGAAATCGATTAGATGCACTGCGGATCGATTCAATAGTTAAAGAGCGATCCCAATACAATGGAGACGTCCCTCCCCCTCTTCTGCGAAGAGGAATAAGAACCCTGCCGTCCCATGATTCATGATGTCAACAACTCCGTCACACCCGTAGTTGAGCGGGGGATGGATTACGAGGGCATGATTCACGCCGGGCACGGGGGAGGG
Source organism: Eptatretus burgeri (assembly GCF_056783735.1). NCBI lineage: Eukaryota > Metazoa > Chordata > Myxini > Myxiniformes > Myxinidae > Eptatretus > Eptatretus burgeri. The sequence continues at coordinate 58,838,779 of NC_140971.1, forward strand.
GGGCGTAGAAGGATAAGGATGAGATCCTTTCTTTGTTGTTGAGTAGTAAGCTTTTTGTTTCGGCAGAGAGTATTCGCTCAGCAGACCTTCGGGTCCTGCTTGTCTTGGGTTAGGGTTGAGGTCTTCGGAAGCTTTTTGCTTCTGCAGAGGAGTTGTTCAGCAGAGCTTCGGGTCCTGCTTGGCTCGGTAGGCTTTTTGCTTCGAGCTGCTTTGTTTGGGAGAAAGTTGAGCCGGTTGCTCGGCTCGAGCTGCGAATGGTGGCTTCTTCTTCTTCTTGGTTCGTGGAGCTCTTTGTTCTCCGTTTGGTTCCTGGCTTGGTGCGACTCATCGACTTCTTCTTGGAGGTGGTTCCTCGCGGAAGCGACGCATCGACGGGAAGGATCGGCGCCTCGTCTCACCAGCACGTGTTGAGAAGCGCGGGAGGATTCGCGGGAGCTCGGGAAGGATCGTGGCTCACGGCGATTGGATCCAGCTCGCTCTCGCTGGAGCCCGGGTCCGAACAACTTGAAGACCACACGAGATGGAGAGGTTCGAGATAGGCTCTGGGTTTCAGCTCACCTGTCCTCTGAGCTGGAGCTCGTTATTAAAAGCCTCTGCCACCATTTCTTGGGTGTGTGTGTGTGCGTACGTGTGTCCGTGGGCCCATCTAATAAGTAGGAAACTGTTAAGTGCTTTGTGTGCTGTAAATGTTTGCATCGCATTTCTTAAAGTTGGCATAGTTCTGCTCTTCCGTGTTTCCCTTGTTCCACATTATTATTAATAAATACCCCAATTGTTTAATGTTTTCAGACTCGTCACGACGATTCTTTCATTGACTGAGCATTTCGTGTGTTGGTAGTTCGCTGTTGGTTTGCCGTAAAAGGGGGACATTTGGACCGACGGTTCTCGGCGATTAAGCCGCTCGGAATCGCGCACGGGACAGGCTCGCCTCGGCGGTTTGTTCTGTACGAGTTCCGTCGAGGGTGGAATACCCCGGTAGTTGGATCACGTGGGTATTTAGGTACATCGAAGATTGGCAATCGACCCTACCCCACGTGAACTGCCCATTGGCGTATTTCGGTCCTTGTACAAGGACCCGTCGCTCGGAGTTATCCGGGTGGCGATCTGTATTCCGGGCGATCGGTCGGGCCGACTCGACTTGCGGCTCCATCAGAGCAGTCGATTGGCGGCCGACCCCCCCCCGGTACCGTAACAATATATATCATGCAAACTTGTAAACCCGAGTTGTATCAACATGCAAGCTATAGAACAAATTAACTGGACAAGATGAGACGAAAGGGGCATTTTGCTAAAAAATAGAACATGGAGTTGATGGGAAGAGGGAAGGGGGAGGGGTGATATTTGTCTTTACTCTTCTTCCTCAGTTTTAAGGCAAACTACTACCTTTCTTATAATGTAGGTTACATTTCTGCTATCTATCCCCTTTATAAACACACTCACATTCCCTTCTTCATGCTTGTTATATCTCCCGACATATATTTAAGCCTATCTGTCCAAAACACCTATGATTTACTAGACCAGTACTTAGACTCGGTGTTTAAATCTGCAGCTTAGAGTCTGTGTTCTAACTCGGTGATTTATTATGAATTGCCTTTTGTAATCCTAGGCTGGTGTTTGATCCTCCCCTGTTTCATCAAGTGGCTCATTGAAAAACTCTCACCTAATGTCATTTTAGTTTGACTCTATTGAAGACAGGGATGAACCTGGTGTTAGCTTACAGTAAAGGCAGAGATTACGGGTGGATAGTAATCTTGCCCTACGTTTAGGAACATCTTTCTGCAGCAAACAGCACTTTGGAATTGAGGAGTCTTGATGTTTCGACCAAAAGGTCACATCAGTGAAAATCCAAATTACGGTTTTGTTTCCATTGCAATTGCAGTTTTGACCCTTTTAAAAACAATTTATTTCCATGTCATTTCATTTCCAAGAATTCCTGAATGCAAACTTGAGATAAATTTGATCTTTTGAATATCCCTTCATGTCGCAGGTCCTGCACGGCTCGCATCGAAGGCCAGCTCTGCATGCTGAAAGAATGTCCATCAAATTCCTGAATGTTTGCTTTCCAGGAAAACTGTGCATGAAAGAGCACGTCCAAAGTGGCTGCCAAACCTGCACCGTTGTGTTTATATCGTACCCAGTGTAAATCCTCAATTTGGAAACTGCTATTAGAGTGAATGGCAGCTTTGTTTTTCTGATTGAAATAGCACCTGCTGTTCCTATTTGTGTTCTGTCACAAACTGTACCCTCTGCCAAAGCGGCATTTCAAGCAACAAAAGGGCCAGTTAAGGATTATTTTTAAAAGGCGGATGCCAATAATTGCTTTTCTAAATTATTGATGCTTTTCATTTGTGGCCAAGAGGATATGACATGTGGCCAAAAGTCTGCTCTTGTTTGGAAACAAATGGATCTGTTATGTGTGCGCAGTTACAGACAAGGTGACCAGTTTCATGTTATCTTTGAAAGTTGACATTACCCAATGGTGGAAATGGCCCCATGTTTGTTTTCACTCACCCACAAAGGCAGATTTGGTAGTCTGACACAAAAGCATTCAATAATGAGGCAGACAGCTCGGATGTAAAGCGCATCACCTCGGAAGAATCCTTCCTACTTAGCTGCTTATGCGATGATGTTGCAATAAACATCCGTTGGGTGCTTGGGACGGTGGTGTACTTTATCCAGCGGGGATATGCTCATCTCCGAGTGACCGGGTTTCCAAATGCAGTCTTGGCTGCAGAATTTGGGAATACGTGAAGACGTCAGACTTATGGAAGAGCAAGGTAGAACTGGCAGTGGGACAAACATAAATGGAATGAAGAAACAGGAAAAGGGGAGTGGGAGGAGGGAGGAAACACTGAAACTATCAAGAAAGATGGTTGGGCAAAGAAAATAATAATGAGGGTGTTACAGTTAATGGGTCAGAACTGTGGATGACGAGATGGTGGACCATTGCTTCCTTGAAGCCCTTCATAGAACGGTGAGACAGAACAGCCTCTGGGTGCTGGCTCCATTGATTGGAGAGGTGAGGAATAAAAGAATTGAGGAGTGCAGTCAGCCTGAACTTTGGAAGTTTAACCAGGGGGAGGTTACTGGAAGAATGTGTGCACCCCGGAGTATATAGGGCCGGTCATAGGACTGAGAGAGCAGAGGGAGCAATATCGGACAATAGATGGTGGAAAACAGAGACACCACCGAACTGTCTGTGATGCGAATGCAACAGACTCTGTGCTTCGGCCTCTTCATGGGAGATTCAAATAATTTTGAGAACTTTAGAGGCTGCAGATGTCAGGAGAAGACAGATGTAATGCTGGGTCTGTTTCCAGCATCACATCGGGCCCATAGCAGAGAGCAGTACTCCATTGAGCTAAGGACAAAGACCGGTTACATAAAGCATTCTTTCGGAAAGATTTGAGGATTTTTACTGAAATATTTCCTGAAGTTTCCCCTTAAGGACATCCTTAATTTGAGGATCGTTGCATATTGAAATATTCCGTTTTTCCTTGAACTCAATGGAGCACCTAACCCTCTCCCCTCCCTCCCCCCTTCCCCCCATCCTAAACACCAACGTTTGAGTTTCCAAGTGGCACTCTTCATGCAAATTGGTCATGAAGAGGACGATTATTGCTGCACAAGATGTCGTGAACATGTTTTCAAAGATTTCTTCAACTCGCTTGACGTCTGTGATAATATTACCCTGATGTAAAACACGTACTAAGGTGTAACTAGAATTATATGAAGGATCTTTGATCCTCAAGTCCCAAGAGTCATTTCCACAACAATGTTTGAATTTATTTATTTTATAGACTCCATCGAACTGACAATCCCACGGTATTTGAAAAGTGATATCTGGGCCAATGTAAAGGTGTGTTCTGATGCAGGTACTGCAGGTGCAGCTGAACGAGTTGTTAGACCGTGCTGCTAGTGCAGTGGTAATTTCATGGTGCGACCAATTATTACTTCGTGTTTGGGTTATTTACAGTGCTTATAGAAAGTCCACACTCAGTTTCAAAATTTTCACCTTTTATTGCCTTATGGCCTGGAATAAAATTGCATTAAATCAGACTTTTTCCACCTTTATTTACACATCGTAACCCACAACTTCCAAGTGAAAAACAAATTGTACACATTTCAGAAAAATAATTGAAAATGCAAAACTAGAATATCTTAGTTTGATAAGTGTACATCCCTCTTATATGAGCAATTGTAAATTAACTCAAGTGTAACCAATCACTTTCAAAATCACACACCAAGTTAATTGGCCTCCCCCTGTGTTAAATTGTCGTGATTCCGATTCTTTCAGAATAAAACTAGAAGGGCACCGGTAGAGCGCATGCCTCCGCCAAGTAATGCCTGATCCACAAGACCATATAGGGTCCAATCCATTTTTGAAATATCATGCTATACAGTACTACAGTCAAAGCTCGTTACTATGCCACCCGTCGGGACCGAGCAAAAGTGGCATAGTAACGAGATTTTGTAAAAACGGCCTTATTTTCTCAAGTTACCCATCTGTAGTTAATCTTTAGACAAAATTTATTCCAGCAAGTAAAAGGCACGACTGTTGTATAAGCTAAGCGAACGGAGAACGTTCACACACTAACATATGGCATGGCGAGAAATTCACGACACACAAAGCTTTCAAGAATCGTCGGCTGGCGCATCTTCTTTCGGCGGATCTCGTGCATCTCGTTGTCTAGCCGATCGCACGCTTGCATCACACCGGGCTTCCCGCTTCTCTGCTGCATGAACTTCCGGACGGTCCTACAAGCGCGCTGGGCTTCCTCGAACGGAACGATTTCCTCCTCGACAGTTACCTCGTCATCTTCGCTTTCTACCGGCTCCTCACTGCACAGAATCTCCTCCGCAATCTCCTCCAGCGTGAAATACCCGCCAGTCGCGAGGCGCTCGTCGGCTTCGAGAAAGTCAGACAGCTCGATCTCCTCGTTCTCGTGCATCTTTTCCTCGGCAGGCAGAGCTTCCCAGGTGTCGGGCAGCTCCGCATCCTGTGGCTCAGTTTGGATCTCCTCTTCGATGAACTTGGCCTTCGCGAAACAGTTCCTGATCGTCGACTTGCCGACCTGCTCCCAAGCACGCCGGGCGACATGTAGAGCGTCAAGCAACGTGAACTTGAACTCCTTTCCCTCGTCTATGGCCTCAAGCCGGCGGCATAGCAGGAGCTTCTTGTAGTGGCGCTTGAGGTTCTCTATGATTCCCTGATCCATTGGTTGCGAATTGGCTGTCGTGTTGGGTGGGAAGAAGACCAGTTGGATGTTGTTCAGCTCGAGCTCGGGAGGGTGGCCAGAGAAGTTATCGAGACAGACCAGCACTCTGCGTCCCTGCTGGCCGAGTCGTCCATCCCACGCACGCAACATCTCCTCGAAAAGCTCCGCCATCATCCACGCCTTCGAGTTCGCCTTGTACTTGACCGGGATCTCTTTGTTCTTGAAGGCACGGGGTTTCTTGGAATTGCCAATCACCAGAAGAGGGAACTTCTCGCTGCCGCTCATGTTTGCCCCAACCAGAAGAGTGATCCTTTGCTTGCTTTTCTTTCCTCCAGTACACCGCTCTCCCCTGAAAGCCATGGTCTTGTTCGGAAGCAGCTGTCAGAAGAGTCCAGCCTCGTCCAGGTTGAAGACGTCTTCTGCGGAGAACTGCCCGAGTAAGGGCCGGAGAACCTGTTGTTGCCACTCAAGAAGGGATTGCGAATCCACCGCTCCAGCTTCGCCCTGCACTGTCTTGAACGTGATGCCGTGGCGCTTCTTGAAATTGCCCAACCAACCGTCGCTCGCCATGAAGTCTGGGATGTGCATCAGCTCGGCCAGTTTCATCGCCTTCTCCTTGATCAGATCGCCGCTGACAGGCACATTCTGTCCTCTTGATTGCTTCAGCCACATGAGCACTCCCTCATCAAGCTTTGGGTCGTGAGCCTGCGTCAACTTCATGCGCTTCGATGGAAATCCAGCTTTGATTGCAGCCTCGATTGCATCCTTCTTGCTGAGAATGCCCTTCACGGTGGTTCTCTTAACTTCGACGCCCCATTTCTTGCTAATCTCCCTAGCCAACTTGGACTGATTCGGCTCCTTCTTCGCGGCATCGATGATCTCCTTCTTCTCCTTCAGCGTAAAGTCGGTTCGCTTGCGTTTCTGAGCTGACATTATGGGCTGAATTTGAAAAAAAATGATGTCACTGTTGTACGTGTGCCTGTGTGTCTCTGTGTGTGCTCGCGCTTTTTTGTGTCTCGTTGTGCGTGTTGTGATTGGCTTGTTGTGGCTGGCATCGGGGAGAAGAATCGCGTGTTTTGACACAGTCTGACTATGCGCGTACGTACTGAGTTATGTTGTGCGCAGCTGGACTGTAGTTTGTCGCTTCGCCTTTGGACGTGAGTGTGATAATCGAGCACTGCGCAATACAGACTTTTTCACGACTCGTGCCTTTTAACAGTCACACAGTAGTGGCATGGTAGCGAGAGTAGAGGGTGGCATAGTAAATTTATTTTGTATTGAATTTTGTCGGGACCGAGCAAAAGTGGTATAATAGCGAGAGTGGCATAGAAGCGAGGTGGCATAGTAACGAGCTTTGACTGTATATCGTTTTGGCCCGATCTCTCAATAGTGAAGAATCACCTTATAAATTAAATAATTCTCATATTCAGATCCGGATTCGGATCTTCACCAAAACTGAATCAATTCTTCCTTGTCACACACTCAACGTGTCCACCGAGTTTCGTCTGAATCTGTCCACAACTTTTTGAGATGTCCTGTACACAAACAAACAAACAAATAAAATTGCTCGTTGAGCAAGGAATTGCCGGAATAACTTTGTGATATCTCCATGATCTCTGAAAAAACAAAAACCTGGAAATCAATTTGGTTCTTATAAGTCGATAGTGCTACTGGTTAATGAGTTATAGCACTTAGTTTGGTCATGATCATAACTTGGAAGTCAATCGGATTTGAAATGGCGTTTTTATCGCAATTTGAAAGTTTTGACCCGACCCCCTGACATTCGACCCCCGACAGCTAAGAAGGGTGTTGGTGTGACACCCCCAATGAGACGTATGGTTGGATGCAGAATTGGAAGATGCACATTTTGGATTTGGTTTGAAGTCGATACGACCATTTTAGCGGACGTTGTTGCGAAAATAAGAATTTCTTTTTAAGTTGGACCATGGCCGACGTCTGTACCCAGTTTGGTCATGATCGCTGAAACGGTGTGGCTGCTACAGGGTAAACAAACACACAAACAGACAGACAGACGCACAGAATGACGAACACAGCCGACCAACATAATTGCCGAAATCTGAAGGATTCCGACAATTAACAAATGCTCAACCTTCAACAACCTTCAAATGGTCCAACACGCGGAACATGTCTTTCAATCCGGACAAATCTCACACTCTCACTATGTCTCTCCAAAGGGTCCGTTTAGAACCCCCCCCCCCCATGACCCCAACTCCCCCAATCTACTTTCTCAACAATCCTCTGGAAGAAGTCCTTTCAAGCTTCTGAGTCTCACTGTCTGCCATGATCTTTCCTAGGAAAGTTACCTTTCCAACCTGCCCTCCAAAGCCAGTCACCAACTGGGAATCTTCTGTCGTGCAAAGTCCTTCCTCGGCCCACTTGAGCTCCTGACCACTTACAAAGCTTTTTTCTGCAGCCTGATGGAGTACTGCTCTCCCCTCTGGGCTGGTGCTCCTGCCTCTCACCTTTCTCGGCTTCACGCTGTGGAAAACAAGACATTTCGGATCATTGGTGTCTCCCGCGATGAGGCTGAGTCTGGGCCTCTCACTCAATCACCGCAAGCAGGTTGGTGGTCTTCCTGTCTTCTGCCGTCTCTTCTCTGGTCTTGCCCTCCCCCCCACTCTGTCTGCGATATGTCTCCCCCCACCCATATTTCTGCAGGGCGCTCAATGTCCGCCAGCAATCCCCTTCTGGTAAAACTACCAAAATCACGAATCGCTGTTCACCTTCACTCTTTCATTCCTCTTTTTTCCCACCTTTGGAATAAATTCCCACACCCTCTTCAATCCCATTCTTCCCTCCAGGCATTCAAAACGGCTGTTCACCACGACCTCTTATCTTATCCTTATCCAAATCCTCGATCTTTTCTACCCCTGTTAATCCACCCCAAACCAACCTCCTTCGAATTCCCTGCTTTTCTTCGTGAAAGTCCCTGTAATGTCCATCTTGTATTCCCCCATGTTCCCTGCCCCATCCCTCTCCCTTCCACAGATCTCCTAATGTCTCTATTCCCCACTGTTTTGTCCTTCCCTCTCCCGCCCCTCTTGTCTCATGCCCCCCTTGCTGTGCGTTGTGCGTTCGCTCTCACACGAGCCTTGACAATGTATAAAATAAAATAAATTCCTGGTGTTGGCTTAACGGTTAAGGTGGCTGGCTTGAGATCTTAGGGTCTTGAGTTGAAGGCCCTGTTTTTTGGTTGAAATAACACCAGATGGGTTGACTTAGCCCGTCATCCTTCTGAAGTCGGGAAAATGAGTACCAGTGCATTGGTACCAGGAGCACCGTATCAGCGGCACCGCAGCGCTTCCATAAATGATGCAACCAGAAACCACAGGCTGCATGCAAAACAACACCGACCTCCATCAAATAACTGTGGGATAATAACCGCACTCGGCTGGATGTCATATTTTACAGATATGAGAAGCGTTTTGTGACATGTGGAACATTACATCGGAAAACCATGCTGAAGGCCACAAATGTACTGAAAACTGTAAGAGTTTCATTGTTACTGAGCAGAACAAGGCCAACGTTGCCAGTTAACTCCACCACCGAAGGTGGACGGAGGTTAGGTATTCATTCCTGTTTGTCTGTGTGTCTGTGAGAAGTTTATGTCAAAAAGTTACGGACGGATTCAGACGAAACTTTGTGGACAGGTTGGGTGTGTGACAAGGAAAAATTGATTTGATTTTGGTGGAAATATGGTTCTGGATACGAGAACTCACCATTGAGAAGTAGGGCCAAAATGATATATGGCACGCTATCTCAAAATTTTGTGGATGGATTATGACAAAACCTGGTGGATGACTTCATTAGGCATCAAGAACAAGCTGATTAGACTTTGGTTAAGGCCTGGATACTGATGTGGCCGATCAGTGGAATAGAAAATGTAAACTGTTCAGCCTGGCGGAGGTGTATGCTCCACCGAGCGCTGTTCTAATTTCCTCTGTAATTGAGTCCGTACGCACCCCTGTCCTCCAAAGCACAACCCCAGGAAATAGCAGAGAACTTGGGTTAAGTTTTGGATTTGAGGATATATTGACCAAGCATGCTCTTCAAAGAACAATGATGTCTCCCAGCTGTCCTCCACACATGATGAAGCAGCGACGACAATAATCATGGATGCTCCAAATGTTCGTTCTTCAGGTTGCCAAGACAACTAAGTACTTGTTACCTCTGCCACTGAAGGTGAAGGAGGTTATGTTTTCACCAATTTCTGTCTGTTTGTTTGTTTGTCTTTGTTTGTTTGTGTGCAAGATATCTCAAAAAGTTGTGGACGGATTTGGATGAAATTTGGTGGACACATTGGGTGTGTTTTTTTTTCATGTGATTAGATTTTGTTGAAGATCCAGATCTGGATCTGACTACTAGAACTTTTGAAGTGATTCTTCACCATTAAGAGATGGGCCAAAAATGATATATAGCGCAATATCTCAAAAAAGTTGTGGACGGATGAAACTTGGTGGACATGTTGGGTGTATGACGAGGACGAATTGATTCGATTTCAGTGAAGATCTGAATACGGATCTGGATACGATCATGATTTAATTATATTAAAATGATTCTTCACCATTGAGAGATGAGGGCCAAGAACGATATATATAGCATGATATCTCAAAAATGTGTTGGGCCCGATATGTTCTCATGGATCAGGCATGATCATGCATGGCAGAGGTATGCGCTATACCGAGTGTTCTTGCTCTCATTAGGTTTAACCCACACTCGAGCAGGGAAATTTGGTTTAAAACTGGTGCATCATGCAAAAGGCAATTATTTTTGTCCACAAGATGAACTGTACAGACTATATTTGAGAAAATCTTCTTCTTGCACTTCATTCCATAATAGGATGTAATACTACAAGTCAGTTTAGTGACATGGAAAATACTGCACAATCATCCAAATTACTATGTAGCTTCGACCGTGATTTGGTGCCCAAACCTGAAGTAATGTCAGGTGTTGAATCCTTTGTCTGTCACCTCTATGATTACAACACCTCTTTCACGTCGATGCACAAGAGTGTGATGCGCCCTGTTTCGCGAGACAAAGACAAATCTTGACAACCTTCTACTCGTGCAGGATGCCTATCCAACAGCTCAAACATGCAGGATGGCCATCTCTCGTGGCAGAGCCAAAATTGCCATTTCCGCCACCATGCCGGTGGAAGGGGAGAATAGTACACTGGCCCCTTTACCAAGGAATACGTTCTGTGAAGTTCCACACAACTCGTATACGTGTGACCGGACACATTCGGGCCATCAATGTCAGACCAAGGAACGTGCCTGCTCAAGAGGAGGGTGTCGCTGCACTGCGTTCACACACTGATCGGTGTAAAAAATACAGTGACTCAGAATAAAAACAAGTGGTGAATACAAGTTAGACAACAACCAAATGCGTCGTCAACAATTGCAGATGAATAAACGTATGACACACCACGGTGTCGAGTGGATTTGAAACGCATCAAAATCCAAATTAATGGAATGCTCAAGTCTGGATAAGGTACATAATAACTCATCTGGACTTGCGTTATTGCATGGGCATGGGGGACTGTCAGAATAGTCTCGAGGTCTGCAAACTCACCTCTGTGCTGTCAGCCTGGGTTAGAATCCTGACCAAGCTATAAACTGCCATACTGGTGTTTGGCATTCAGGGAGATTCTTTAACATGTGCGCCGTCCATCGGAAGGACGTGAAGCCAGAAGACCAGTCTGACGGCGCTGGCATCGTTAACGCCCACCGTTATTGGTCACCGTTAACGACCCTACGGTGTCTTTTGCAAAGAGTAGGCCAGTTAACGTTGTCAACCGTTAAGCCTGGCCAGCCAGTTCAGGAAAAACTTGGGTCAAAACCTTCCCATGAAGAAGGTGGGAATAATTAGGGTTGTTAAATGAGTCGTAGTACATCGACGGATACCATCCAAATCATGCACCAAAGCCATATATATTGTTACGGCTGTGGAAATTCGCAGAACACCATAAAGGTTCCTTAGATCAGTGAGATCGATAAGTCTGTGTTCAGTTAGATTTCCCCACCGTTTTTTAATGGGTATTATTCGTGTTCACCGGGCTGCGACCGATTGAGGTAGCCATTTTTCTTTTTCTGTCGTTGTTTTGGACCAACCATAACTCAACAACCAAATCACCACCACCTTCGCCTCTTACCTCCACAACCGCCAACAAACCCACACCACAAACATCGCATCACCTTCGTTCCTAAAACGACGCCATCTTCGCGCCAGCAGCAGCGGGATCTGAACAAACGACATCGCTGCGGGCAGAGGCAGGGGTTCTCTCGCCGCCAAGCGCGTCGGTGATTTCCACGATGTTGGCTTTCCGGGGTCGAAGGTCGAGCTGTCAGACCGAGCGCGTCGGTGATTTCCACAACGTCGGCTTTCCGGGGTCGAAGGTCGAGCTGTCACATCAAGCGCATCGGTGATATCCACGACGTCGGCTTTCCGGGGTCGAAGGTCAAGCTGTCAGACCAAGCGCATCGGTGATTTCCACGACGTCGGCTTTCCGGGGTCGAAGGTCGATCTGTCAGACCAAGCGCATCGGTGATTTCCACGACGTCGGCTTTCCGGGGTCGAAGGTCAAGCTGTCAGAACGAGCGCTTCGGTGATTTCTACCACGTCCGCTCTCCGGGGGTCGGAGGTCAAAGGGCAAGGGTCTATTCTCGCTTCCCCGGCCCTATATAAGGACGAGCAGTACGGAGCTCCAGGTGTGTTGTCGATCGGTGGTGAATCTGTGGAGCCCACAGTCTAGAGGGGGTCGAGTGGTTACGGAATCTGGGTCCGTTGAAGAGGGTTGTGGTGGGCGAGTGCGAGTCGGGAGAGAGTCAGAGTTGTTGGGAGTTGGTGAGAGTTGAGACGGTGGAGTTGAGACGGTGGAGTTGAGAGCGTGAGGCAGTGAGTTGGTGAACAGAGCAGGGACGCGGAAGGGCACTCGGTGGCAAACCAGAGGGCGACGTGGAGACCACCGCCGGGGAAAAGGGCGACGTGGAGACCACAGCCAAGGAGAGCTTGCCAGCGCCAAGGCAGTCTGGGGTGAACGAGCATCAACTCGCTGATCGAGCATCAACTTGCTGATCGAGCATCAACCCCCCTTTTACCGAGCATCCATGCTGAGAGAGCGCCGGTGACCCCGTTCGTTCCCCCCAACCACTCTGCCGGCTGTGTGGCGTGAGCCTGCGCGTCCGTGTGGGGAATGCCGGAGAGAGCTCACTGACCACGCCAGGGGCCTGAGATCAGGCGCGGCTACGCTAGCTGCAGTGGGAACGAGACGTCGTGACCTGCCCACCATCGCACCACGAGGGTGTGGGTTTGGCCCTTCGGTCTCGTGGGCCTGGCCGGTCATCCAGGCTCCATGCCACATACGGTCTACAGGACCCTGTCTGCCACCCTTGTCTATGGGGGTGGCCATTTTTTTGCTTTGAATACATGTTGTGGCGCCGTCTATTAAGTAGACCTGCCTAAGTGACTGTGCTTGTGAATAAACCTTCGCTTGTAGTCGGTGGTATTGCTTTCATTGCTTTCTTGCCTGTATCCGTGCTTTATTCATTGTTGTCTGTACATACGTGCATGACTGTCACTCATTGCCTTGCCTGTATGCATGCCAATGTAAATAAATGTGCTTGTTGAACTGTTCCCCGTTCGTTGCGTCCTTTCCCGCTGAAAGTGCCATCTTGCATCGCGGAATACATTAGTCGGGGTTGTAAGCACCCGGTAAGGAGAATCGGATCCGTCGAGGTCGGCGATAATACCCGCTCGGTTATCACTGTAGAACGGAACGGACCGCTTAAGCGGTTCGTGTCCCAAGCCGACCTGCGGCGAGGTACGGCCCCTCGGTAGGCTACCCGCGAGAGTACTTAGGTATTTCGATATTTGGCGAGTGACCCTATTTCGCGCGGGTAGAATTCGGACTGGGCTGTGGTGAGGTAAAACCCCCACCCGTGACTGGTTCCTGGCGATAGTTCCAGGAGGGTCACGACTGAATTGTCCGTCCGGTGGGCGACGCGGTCACTATTAGTGGAAAGCGGCCGATCGCACGTCGGCGGGCGCGAATTCGTAACAATATGATCATTGTTATCACATCAAATTTTCAACAAACCTTTATTATGAGAATATGGAGAAGACAAATTAATAATTTTGTTGAAAGTTCAAAAGGTCAAAGACTTAAAAATCATCAATTTTCATCGAATTCACGTTAAATTTTCATTATAATTTGAGCTTTTATCATCAACTTTTCACCAACCCTTTTTTATGAGAATATGGAGAAGACAAATTTATAATTTGGTCAAAATGTCAAAGGTCAGTATAACAAATCATCAATTTCCATCCGATTGACCTGGAATCATAAGAATTGGCACATTTGATCACTGAATTAGTTCACCAATCAAAAGATAGAAGCCAATTGCTTTTTTAGGTCAAAAGGTCAAAGATCAAAGTTGCCTAAAATCGTAATTGTTTTTTTTTTTTTGCTGTTTTCGCCATGTTTTGTATACAGAAGAAGAAGAAAAATTAGAAGTCCGAATTGCAAATCGGATGTGGACGGGCTTTGCATTTCCAGATGCTTTCTATTTTTCAATTTTGTTTGACTGCCAGGCAGACAGAGTAAATATATTATCTCACTCCTCTTTGTGCATGTTCGATCAGGCCAAATTCAGAGACAAAGTACCATTCAATGGCAGTTTGCCTTCCGATTCGTGTTCAAAATCCAACATTCAATTTAAATCAGTTGTTCCTCGATCATAAACTGACAAGACGGACATGACCCAACCGGTTAACCCCACTTTTCACTTTGCGTGCTCAGGGTAATAACTAGTTTAATATGGAGTTACATATAGAGAATCGACCAAAACACGATGACGGCCATTGAGAAGGACCCCCTGGGGAGGGAAGAGGAGGACCCTTTGCAGAAAGAAAATGCTGTGGGTGGGGAGGGGGGGGACACCCCCAAACTTGTTTGATCCCTCTATAAAAGTGACTCAAATCTGGAAATGACTTGACAATAGTTTTATGGGGGAGGGGTACCTTCTCTCCAAACGGAGTAGGAAGGAGGTGGGTTAGGGACACCTTGATACTGCATCCAGTCTATTGTTGGCATTTCAAATCAGGCTCGAGATTATAAAAAGAAAAACCCATTGAAAACTGATATCCTGCAACTCTATGTTATCTATCTAAAAACAATATGCTTGTTCGTCTGTCCGTCCGTCCGTCTGTCCATGTGTAACGCTGCTTTCCACCCATTGGTTGGACAGCTGACCTCCACTCACAATTGTAACCTGAAAAATCATACGCTCGCCATGTTCGTGCGATGCAAAGCCAAGGACCTCTTCGGAGCTGTCATATTCACAATTGCCTTGCCTTCCCTATAAGTTTTCCCTTCAGTGCAAAATGACCAAAGTGACTTTTAAAAGGAACATCAAATGTAGAAAAGTTGGAGCCAATCGGCGTCACAGGTTGTGAAGGCTTCAGGCCTCTGGTATCAGCCTCTGGGCCACTGCAATTGGAATCCATCCAAGCTAATATAACCATGATGTATAATAAATGCACAAAGCCAGTGGGCATGTTTTTGCTTCAAACCCGGGTTATTATTATTATTTTTATTTTTTTATTTTTGGGAGCGATCAAGTCAACAGTCTGTTGTTGATACACCTGAATAACTGTGGCATTTTCTTGAGCGAGGGCTTCCACTGCATCGGTTCTCTACGTCCTTGCTATATTTTACTTTTAATGATGAGCATATATGCATCGGGAAGAAGATAATTGGTTTAGGGTAGTTTATTTGCAAAAATAGGCTGTTCATGGTCACTGGAGAGTTGTAATTCCACGGGGTTTCCACATATCTTGGGATTGTGAGTTGGGTAGGTGACTGTGATGGGCCATGACATGTAGCAGCTGTGCAGTTGCTGTTTCGATCGTGGTTTCTGTGAAGCCGGTGATGGCATAATCGTGTGGTGGGTAAGGGAGGGGAAAGAAGTAAATATTCCACTGTTTCATTGATGTAATGGTCGACGTGGGAATGCCGTTTTGCTTTTATGAGTGGGAGGAGGGGGGGGGAGGGGAGGACAGAGAGTTGGGGTTGGGAGTGGTGGAGAGCAAATATGGGATAGAGTTGGGAGGGGAAGGTTGAGGCATTTGGTGTGGGGGCTATGTTTGAGGACTTTTGGTGGGTTGAGTAGTTGTGGTGGGGGGATGTTGCAGTGACACTATCCGTTACCAGCAGCTTTCAAGCAGGGTCCAGGCTCAATGCACGATCGCAGGGCATACCTCTGGCGTTCCCTGGGAGGGCATGGGGGGTAGTGGTTGGATTTTGTCTGGCTTGCAGAGCTGGCTATTAACAGTTGGTATTAAAAGAAAAACACAAGTCATAGACAGTCTCCTTGTTTACTTGTGTAATTTAATGAATAGTCTTTTCATTCGTTTTTTTACCACCCTCAAATTTTTCCGCTCCACCTACCTACCTACAAACCACCTAGTTTTCCTCGTGGTTGCTCTGGCCCTGGTCGGAGGGCATTTAAAATAGAGGTGAAATCAAGTGTGTCTCAAGGCCTTTTGAGTTGTCGACACATCTTCTCTCTTCGTCTTTCGGCTGCTCCCGTTAGGGGTCGCCACAGCGGATCATCCGTTATGATCCGCATACTGATTTGGCATAGGTTTTACGCCGGATGCCCTTCCTGACGCAACCCTGGTCGCCTCTTACGACACAGGGATAAGGATTGGGTTTCGCCATGATTCTGGGCTGCCCTACACCCTCTCATAGCGCGGCCCAGTGCAGAGCTCCCGTCCTCAAGCGATCCTCCAACCAAAGCCTCCGAGTAGCCGGATTACAGGCGCACGCCACTACGCCCAGTCCTTTGAGTTGTCGACACATATCCACTACATTTGGACTGAGAGCTTCAAATGTTTAAAATTTCAAAATAGTTCATCCATCTCCCATACTGAGTATCTGATGCAAGCAGCCATCGCAAATGCTTTATGTGGTTATCCACAAAGGAATTTCAGATCCATTATCACCTTCACCCATCTGCCACATAGTAAAACCAAGGTCATGGCTGTTCTTTGGCTGGTTAGATTGATTGTTCCTTCTGAAGTCATATTTGCCTGCTTTATTGTGTTTTACATTTAGAGTCGGCTCCACAGGTGGTGTGGACAGCACCCGACGCCGTCCAAACGGCTTACTTTCTTCTGTCTGTACGTTGTAACATTATTGTTCAAGTTCCGAAATTGTTCAAATTTTCTACCATTTCATCAGCGTGTCTCTCGTTTATGATCTAATCGATTGTACATTGTCTAATCAAAAACATTGCAGTAACTCCTGGAGAAAGCCTGGTGTTGGCTTAGTGGTTCAGGTGGCGGCTTGAGATCCTAGGGTCCTGAGTTCAAGCCCCGTTGGCCGCTGAATTAAAATACACCAGGAGGTTGACTCAGCCTGTCATCCTTCCGAGGTCGGCAAAATGAGAACCAGTGTACTGGTAAGGGGGACACTGCATCGGCGGCATGACCGCGTCCCAACCAATGATGCAACCAGCAGCCACAGGCTGCACGAGAGAGAGAGAGAGAGAGAGAGAGAGAGAGAGAGAGAGAGAGAGAGAGAGAGAGAGAGAGAGAGAGACAGAGACAGAGACAGAGACAGAGACAGAGACAGAGACAGAGACAGAGACAGAGACAGAGACAGAGACAGAGACAGAGACAGAGACAGAGACAGAGACAGAGACAGAGACAGAGACAGAGACAGAGACAGAGACAGAGACAGAGACAGAGACAGAGACAGAGACAGAGACAGAGACAGAGACAGAGACAGAGGAAAAAAAAAAAAAAAAAAAAAAAAAAAACAGAGGAGGCATGAAAGGTGAACACGATCAGACCTGGGAAGTAATTTCTCTGCGTCATCAATGGGTCGGCGCTTCGTGCCCTTGATACTGTTTGGGCCCAGGTTGTTGATTGAATTTGTGGTGATGTGGGTATGGATGTTTTTTGTAGTTGTCCTTGATCCGTGGGGGATTTTTTGGAATTGAAGGATGTCACTATAGTGTCTTTGTGGTGTAGTGTAAATGTGTCTCGAGGTCTGTGGATGGTTTGACGTGTAGTGGCATGGTGATTAGGGCTGGCACTTGCAGCTCCAAGGAACTGCGCACCTCGTGTCCAAGTGGTGTTTTATTTTATTTATTTATTTATTTTGAACTTTTTTTTGCCTTTGTGTGTCGATGCTCGATGGGTGTTGTTAATGTGCAACCTGCGATGATGATGCAAAAGGCCTTGTTTCGTATAGTCTGCAGGGTGTTGCGATGCTTGATAGGATGGAGGCCAAGGATGAGCAGGTGTTAGTCATCAATGACTGATCTAATGCACTGTTTGTATATTTGTGAAGTTGTTTCTTTGTGGCGTCTGAGGTCGGTGCCTGTGAGTGCCCGAAGTGTGTTCGGCTTGGGTGTGCATGTTTTGAAAGCTTTGTGATGTGATCTGATGACGACATGGATGTGTTAAAAGTGACGCTGTTGCTCGCAAGGGTGTTGCTCTGGTTGAGATTTGTTGATTCAACCTGAATCTCGAGGTCCCATGTCACACATTCTGATATTGTAGAATGAAGAACGAGTCTTGCTCGTGAAGGCTAGTTCGTGTTGATCTTTGT
Source organism: Eptatretus burgeri (assembly GCF_056783735.1). Lineage (NCBI taxonomy): Eukaryota > Metazoa > Chordata > Myxini > Myxiniformes > Myxinidae > Eptatretus > Eptatretus burgeri. The sequence goes on from NC_140971.1 coordinate 58,856,638, forward strand.
TAGAGGACAGACAGAACAAAGGGTGAAATTGATAGAATGTTTCTCGAGATACGCTAGCCACCATGGGAAGCAAAGAGAAACTGACGTTTCGGACATTAACCCTTCATTGGAGCAAAAGAGGGTCCTTTGCTCCGATGAAGACTTTATGCCATAAACGTCAGCTTCTCCTTGCTTCCCATGATGGATAGCATACCTCGAACAACATCCTGTTGATTTCATTCACATTCTTATGTCCTTTGTCAAACTCAGTGGTGTAACGGTTAGACCATCCGTCCTGAGTCTGGGAGGTCAGCGGTTAGAAACCTGGTCGAGTCATACCAAAGACTTTAAAAATGGTACGTGCTGCTCTCTTGCCCGCCGCTCAGCATTTAAAAATGTTAGCTCATTGACAAAAACCACAGCACAGACTCTGATGGGCTTAATGGCCTCCTGTGTTGAATCTCCTTGTAAGGGAACTCGGATTTTGACATCAGTTGTGTGTACGTTTGTGTTAATCTTTGTATTACTGCCGGACCCTGACATTTGTGGACCCCACATATTCGCCGTTCCCAAAAATGTGACCTGCTTCTACATTTGCGGCCCTGTGCTTCGCGTATTCACAGTTTTTCTGACCTTCCACATGATTCGTGGTTTTTCATTGGTGTATTTTCCGTTTTTCATGGGATTAAATTTTTTTTTTCCCCTTCTGAATCATGAACCACCAGGAACCTATCCCCCTTTTTCCCCATTGAAACAATGCCCCAACATTCGCGGATTCGACATTTGCGTAATTTTTCAGGGGCGTATCCTCTATGAATGTCGGGGTCTGACAGTATTGGCATCCGTACTGCCATCGTTTTAAACTTAACCCTTAAAATTTAATATCGGATACATATCGACTCTCAACTGCCGGTCCCCGAATCGGTGCTGGTCCGCTGAAAGAAAACTACCGGTCCACGGAGTAATGTTAGAAAAGTGCACGTCCCCCAAAAATGAATTGCTGCCATGCAGCCCCTGGAGATGCCTGATTAATTCAGTCAATTATGGGTGAGAACAGTTTCCTGGGGGAGTGGAGGGGATAACAAATCAGCAAGGATTCAAGATCAACATGTACCTCCCGTGGTCTCAGCTCAATGCTTGAAAAGCCACCCACTTCCTCTCCCTTCTCCTTTCATGGGCACCGCATGAGCGTCCCAACCATAGACGCACTGCTTCTTCGTCTGGTGATGCAGTACCAATCAAAAATGGAAATATTAATATCATGTTTTTACTCTTTATATTGGATTTCATGAGAGTTTGTTTCATTATTATTATTACCTCCACCACCGAAGGTGAAGGAGGTTATGTTTTCACCCCTTTCTTCTGTCTGTTTGTCTGTGTGCAGGATATCTCAAAAAGTTGTTGACGGATCCGGATGAACTGATTAGATTTTGGTGAAGATCCGGATCCGGATCCGACTACAATAATTTTTTTAAGTGATTCTTCGCCATTGACAGATGGGGCCAAAAACGATATATAGCACGATGTATCAAAAAGTTGTCGATGGATTGGGATGAAACTTTGTGACCACGTTGGGTGCGAAGAATTGATTCAATTTCGGTGAAGATCCGGATCCGGATCCGACTGCAATAATTTTTTAAGTCATTCTTCACCATTGACAGATGGGACCAAAAACGATATCTAGCATGATGTATCAAAAAGTTGTGGATGGATTCGGATGAAACTTGGTGAAGACGTTAGGTGCAAGAATTGATTCAATTTTGGTGAAGATCCGAATCCGGATCCAAGAATTTTTTGAGTGATTCTTCACCATTGAGAGATTGGGCTTCACATATATATATATATATATATATATATATATATATATATATATATATATATATATATATGTAGTCATGGCCAAAAATATTGGCACCCTTGCACTTTTTTCAAATAATGCACCATTTCTTCCAGAAAATTGTTGAAATTAAAAAATCTTTTGGTATCCACATATGTATTTATTTCGTTTGCAGTGGAACAAAACAAAAAAATCTGAAAAAAAATTACTAAATCTTAGCTTATTCCACACAGAAATCCTAAAATGGCCCAGACAATATTATTGGCACCTTTTAGAAGTTGTAAGAAATAATTAGATTTCAAGCAGGTGATTCTCCTTTACTTTGGAATTGAACTCACCTGTGACGAGTTACAGGTGCCTGCAATATAAAAATCACTCATTTAACGAGTTTGAATAGAGAAAAGGAGTCATTGAGTCATTCTGCTGTTTTGTGTCATTGTGTGTACCACAATGAGCATGGAGAAAAGAAAGAAAACTGGAGAATTGTCTGAGGAGGACAGACACAAGATTGTAGCCAAGCATGGACAAACTCAAGGATACAAGTCCATCTCCAGAGACCTTGATGTTATCAGGAAGTTTAAGGCCCATGGCACTGGAGCCAACCTGCCTGGACGTGGAGCAATAGAAAACTTGATCGAAGATTGTAGCAAAGGATTGTTCGAATGGTGGAGAAAGCACCTCGATCAACTACCGAGCAGATTCAAGCTGACCTTCAGACACTTATGACAGTTTCAACTCACACCGTCTGTCGCTAAACTCAATGAAAGGAGGTTCTATGGTAAGAGACCCAGGAGGACGCCACTGCTGAGAGAGAGACATAAGAAAATCCGACTCTAGTTTGCCAAAACGTACAAGAACAAGCCAAAATCCTTCTGGTAGAATGTCCTGTGGACAGGTGAGACCAAATTAGAGCTTTTTGGAAAAGCACATAATTTCTCTGTTTACAGAAAACAAAATGAAGCCTTCAAAGTAGAGAACACCTTCCTTACACTCAAACATGGAAGAAGTTCAGTGATGTTTTGGGGTTGCTGTGCTGCCTCTGGCAGTGTGTGCCTTGAACGTTTGCATGGCATCATGAAATCAGGAGATTACCAAGGCATTTTGGAGCGCAATGTTCAACCCAGTGTCAGAAAGCTGGGTCTCTGTCGAAGGTCATGGGTCTTCAGCAGGACAACGACCCCAAACACACTTCAAAAAGCTCCCAGGAATGATTCAACACAAAACACTGGATTGTTATGAAGTAACCAGCAATGAGTCCAGATCTAAATCCCATTTAACACTTGTGGGGAGATCTGAAAACAGCAGTTAGGAGAAGGCACCCTTCAAATCTGGGAGAACTGGAGCAGTTTGTACAAGAAGAGTGGGCCAAACTGCCAGTGGAGAGGTGTAGGAAGCTCATTCATGGCCATAGGAAGTGCTTGACTGCAGTTATTTTGTCCAACGGATGTGCTACCAAATATTAACTGTTGGGTGTCCATAATTTTGTCAATACCATTTATTTTTATTTTCTTATTTAAAAGGATATATTAACTTCTGAATCACAAACAAAGGTTCTGTAATATGAACAGTGAAATAAAGAATTGTGGAGACCAAATACTTTTGTCAATTTCAACTTATTTTTTTAGGGAAAATTGTGAGTTATTTGAAAAAGGTGCAAGGGTGCCAATATTTTTGGCCACGACTGCGACAAGATATCTCAACAAGTTGTTGACGGATTTGGATTTAATTTCGTGGACAGGTTGGGTGTGTGGCCACGACAAATTGATTTGATTTTGTTGAAGCTCCGAATCCAGATCTGGATATGAGAATTATTTAATTTTAGGTGATTCTTCACCATTGAGAGATAGGGCCAAAAACGATTATGTAGCACGATGTTTCAAAAACGTTATTGGGCCTGATATGTTCTCGTAGATCAGGCATTATGTGGCGGAGGTGTGCACTCTTCGAAGTGCCCTTATAGTTATGCTTGAAATTATAACATATATATATATATATATATATATATATATATATATATATATATATATATATATATATATATATATATATATATGTATATCTTCTTCTTTCGGCTGCTCCCATTAGGGGTCGCCACAGCGGATCATCCGTATGATCCGCATCGTGATTTGGCACGTGTTTTACGCCGGATGCCCTTCCTGACGCAACCCTGGTCGCCTCTTACGACACAGGGATATGGTACACCTATTTTAACCGGGGTATACACCGGGACCAGTACACTGGTACTCATTTCGCCGACCTCGGAAGGATGACAGGCTGAGTCAACCCCCTGGTGTATTAATTCAGTGGCCCAACGGGGCTTGAACTCAGGACCTTTTGGATCCCAAGCCGCTGCCCTTACCACTACGCCAACACCAGGCTATTATATATATATATATATATATATATATATATATATATATATATATATATATATATATATATATATATATATATATATATATATATATATATATATATATATATATATATATATATATATATATATATATATATATATATATATATATATATTCCGGAACAAGAAATTGTACAAGATTTTTGCATCTATTGATAAAAGGCGAGGTGTGTGTGTGTGTGTGTGTGTGTGTGTGTGTGTGTGTGTGTGTGTGTTTGTGTGTGTGTGTGTGTGTGTGTGTGTGTGTGTGTCTGTGTGTACTTGCAAGAGATATCCACTCCCGCCACTCATTTGGACAAACAGGAAATGGTACAAACTAAATGCCTCTCATCCATGGATATTTCTCATATTTCCGTGTGAGTCTGATTTGCATTCATGAACAATACATTTAAAGTTAGCCATTTTGAAGTTGCTCACTTTCACGTAAATGCTGAAAAGTATGTGTAAAAGATTGTTTGAATAACAGATTTCACGTTTGCAAAGACAGGTTAAAAGTGTCTGGTGAGCAGAACCGAGTCACCGAAAACGCACGCTATGCGTGTGTGAAAATGGCCTCGTCAGCATTCATACGTCATTTTGAAAGTTGTGTGTTATTATCTTGCCAAAACGAAGTTTTTGCAAGATATGTTAGTCAGCTTGTATGTTTTTTTTTTGGTTTTTTTTTTGATTGTCTGTAATCACGTATAAAAAATTCTGCAGAGCACAGTTATCATCGGAAATTTTTGTAACTTCGTATATCAGAGGCCTATAGAGGTCCCTTTCAGCGCACAAAATTTTGAAGGTCAAGGTCAAAGGTCAAGGTCATTTTGGCGCAAATCAGGGGAGTCGACGAAGCCCTTATTTTTTGAGTAATTTTGATCGGATCGTCTTCAAACTTCATGTGAATATAGTTCATGGTCTGGCGCTCAGCTGATTAATTTTTGGTGGCGATTGGCCTTGACCTTCATATGTTTTTTTTGTTGTTGTTGTTTTTTTTTTGTTTTTTTTGGTCTGTAATCATGTATAAATCACTCTGCAGAGCACAGTTATCATTGGAAATTTTTGTAACTTCGCATATCAGAGGCCTATAGAGGTCCCTTTCAGCGCATAAAATTTTGAAGGTCAAGGTCAAAGGTCAAGGTCACTTTGTCACAAATCAGGGGAGTCGACGAAACCCTTATTTTTTGAGTAATTTTGATCGGATCGTCTTCAAACTTCATGGGAATATAGTTCATGGTCTGGCGCTCAGCTGATTAATTTTTGGTGGCGATTGGCGTTGACCTTCATGGTTAGCGCCTCAGGTCAAACATATTTTACCCCAAGGTCAAATTTTCAAGTTTTAGGAACCATATCGTGTAGTACCTTAAATTGAACACCTCGATGAGTGCTTTCTAGATATGTCAAGCTTGAGACATTATGACTTCATTTGGTGACGTTATGAGGCAAAAGCATATTTTTCATGGTTACTCTATAGAACGATTCTCATCGGAATCTCTCGTAGGCAGATATTCCTCAAGGAGTCGCTCCTGGTGGATAGCAGCTCTGTTCACCTCAGTGTGACCTTAAAGAAGTCACACGTGGTCACCTTTTGGCAAGATACGGGTCACCCTGCGGGTGACATTGTTTTGATTTATTTTTTCTTATGGAAAAGCAGAAGAAGGAATGTGCTGAACTTTTCAAAGATGAAAGCTCGGTGATGAAGATGGCCCACCTAACAGATATTTTCTGCAAGGTAAACGAGCTGAACTGTTCTCTTCAGGAAGGATGGCTTCAATATTCAAGGCATTTGACAAAACTGATGCATCGAAGTCAAAGTTAGCAGTTTGCAAAACACGAGTGAAACGTGGCTGTTTCTATGTTCTTGAATCTGGCAACCACTTGCGAGGAGAATGATGCTCAAGCCTCATTGTCATTGGTAATCAAGGAACGTTTGAGCACCATTTTTCTTCAATTTGATCACCTTTTCATAACTATGAATGACCCGAGCAAATAGATGGATCATCAAGCCATTTGAAATGCGGATAAGTGACACAGAAATCATTTACAGACGAGATGACAAAAATCAAAACTGAAGAATGATTCCTCCTTAAAAATGACATTTCAGAGTTGCCAGTCACTTCAACCCTTTCTGGATCATCGTGAAAAATGAATCCGTACCCAGAACTGTCAGAGCTTGCTATCAAAGCTCATCAACCATTTCTAGCCACATGTTTGTGCGAGGCAGGGTTTTCTGCTACAACCATTGTGAAGACAAAGCAGCGAAACAGACTTGGTGTGCATGACAATCTGTGGCTTGCACTGGCAAAAAAACAGAGCCTCGTATCGCCGACCTCGTGAGAGAGATGCAAGCTCAAGTATCTCACTGAAAAACAAACAAACAAACAAACAAATGCTACATTCAAAAAGAAAATTGATAAATCTACCATCGTGAAAACGTTTTCCTTTCTTCAAATGCATCTCGGTATATTTATTGTTTACTTTTAATTGCTGTTGTCAAAAACGATTGTGCTTTCTTTCGATATATTATAACGTTTGTCTGAAGTTGTGCATGCAAGTTTTTACTGAAACTAAAGTTTATTTCACAAGTGTTGAGATATTATGGTTGTTTTGATTATGATCTGCTGATACTGTAATGTCTCTATTCCGTGTTGCACAGTTATTAGTGAACTCGCAGGGCGAGCCGGCGTTGCCCGGTGTGGTTATCATCCTGTTGGCATTTTGAAGAAATCAAATATTTATATATATATTTTTTCCATTTTTTTGTTGTGGGGGCTGAAAACACTTCCCTACACCCACTAAGGAATGGGGTCAGGACAATATATATATATATATATATATATATATATATATATATATATATATATATATATATATATATATATATATACATATATATATATATATATATATATATACATATATATATATATATATATATATATATATATATATATATATATATATATATATATATATACATACAGGGGCTGCAAAAGTAGGTATACAGTAATGAAAAACAAAACGTGCGCACAAAACGTATTTTATTGATTATACAAGCATATCAATAATAACATACCAATAATAAACATATCAATAATAACATACCAATAATAAACGTATCAATAATAACATACCTATAATAAACATATCAATAATAACATACCAATAATAAACATATCAATAATAACATACCAATAATAAACATATCAATAATAACATACCAATAATAAACATATCAATAATAACATACCAATAATAAACATATTAATCGAGTGTTAATGAATGAATTCTAGTATTAAATGAATCCTAGCACCACTATTATAATGCTGGTAATACTGGTATAATCCATACTGTATCCCTACTTTTGCAGCCCCCTGTATGTATATATATATATATATATATATATATATATATATATATATATATATATATATCCAAGAACACTCCCCAGCACTCACTGATCAAACTTTGAAAGTTTGACGAAGATCTGTTTGGCCATCTCTGAAAAAAATGGCGACGTACACTTACAGACACAGACACAGACACACGTCTCTCTTCGAGTATCAATAGACAAGTTATTATAATATATTCTATAACCAATGTTGTTCATGATACATTCAAAGCTTTAAAAATAATTCCTGTAAATTGTTTTGAGAGATTTATGACGTGGTGAAGTACAGACAGTGAAGACCATGAATTACATGGTTTTCATTACATTAGTCGGTCGGCTGTCTTTTCTTGCTGACTTTTGTCGGTTCCTGTTGAGTAAAAGCTTAAGAACCACCCTAAAAGCATTGTTTTTTTGTTTTTTTTCTTTTCTTTATTTCATCCAAGCATTGTTTCTGTTTTTGGATGCTTCTTTGAAAATTGAGTAGTGCCGTTCCCTCATCAAGTACTTCATGTCAAACAAACAGCTGGATAACAGGTTTGGCATCGGTCACAAAAGGTGGCAAACGTGCAAATGTTCCGATAGAAATATGTCAACAAACTCAACAGCATTCTTGTTCTAAAATGATATCCTCTTATGCACACGTTATGACTCCAATCACAACAGATCCAAACGCTAAACAGCCACTTCCTTGGAAGTCATAAAAATAGTATTTTGTATCGGTGGAAAAATATGCATGCCTAAAAATTCCTGTTGACAGAAGTCATGTTGTTTCCCTATTTTTATGCTTGCGATGGCCAATTTGTTCACAGTTTGCCATCCAAGATGGCAATCTCTTTGGCTATGCAGCTCTTCAGATTGAATCCCTGAATTAAACTCTCGTATTCATCATGAGAGATACAACAGGATGATGCAGAGGTTGCTTTTCAGCTCCCAAGCCAGGGTTTGATCCCTGACATGACTCTAAACTGTCGTCACATTGGTGCTTGGCAGGCAGGGTGTTGCATCAAAAAAGTGCACAGTCCTTTGGAAGGGTCAGTAAGTTGGCCGTCCTGTCTGCTCGCATTCACCGGTGGATGTGAAAGATCCCATGACGTCTTTCATGAAGAGTGGGCG
>NC_140971.1:58872852-58912852 GCF_056783735.1 Eptatretus burgeri
CATCAAACTTCTAAAATCATCAAATTTAATCTGCAAAACAATCATTTTTCATCCGATTGACCTAAGCTTTTATTAAGATCATCAATTTTAATCTTAATGAAATGGACAATTTAATGTTTCCATGGTAACTTTCATTTTTTTTTGGGGGGGGGGGGTTGATGTTGGAAGCATCATGGTCTGCACGACGTCTATCTTGTTTGTCGGTGAGCAGGAAATCTCAAAAAGTTGTGGACGGATTCCGGATTAAACTTGGTGGACATGTTGGGTGTGTGACGAGGAAGAATTGATTAGATTTTGCAGGTCCAAATCCCAATCCACCCTCACTGGGATACAAAACATAAACTGTTCAGCCTTGCGTTGGTATGCGCTCTACGAAGTGCTGTTCTGGTTCCAATTTGCATCAGCGATCGGTGCAAGCGAATGGTGTGCAAGTGCTGTGTAACTACTACAAAGTTTTTTCCGTTTTGCTTTTGAGACTACTTTGGGCCGCCAATGCAGCGGATCCACACTACCCTTGAGCTTTCTAAAAGTATTCTTTATTTGGCTTTCTATGTAAACTACAAAGGCGGCTTTATTCGAGCATACAAAAGGAATGAGCAGCATGGGGCACGAAGCTTGTAGGAGCAGGGTGGGGTTGTTAGGACGGACTGTGATTTGGATTTTGAGTGACTCGAGAAAAGGCTTAAGATCATAAACTCTCGTGGCAGTTACAACCTAATATATTTACCTTTCGCAGCCTTGCAAATGTAGTTGTGAAACCGAGTAAATGTACATACAGAATTCCCCTTTTACAACAGTGACTAATTTTAAACATCTAACGAGGTGTGATGTGTGGACGAGATGCAAGTTAATAAGTCGTGGTGTTCTTCGTTAGTTTATTGATTTGTAATGCACGTGGCAAACAAACCGGTTCAATATGTGGTGCGGTCTCCATCTCTAGAATTTGCTTTCATTGTGGAAGACGCGTGTGCATGATCAATGCTCATTTCCCTCAACTTGTGTTTGTATGATTGGCTCTTGTTTTCAATGTCATTCCATTTGCTTTGTTCATTCAACGCACGGTGAACTTTAGCATCAGATGTGGACTAATTGCTGCGTTATGGCAAAGTAGAAGTTTAATTCATTAATTCACCCTTCTACTTCTACTCTGCTGCACCCAAGCATCCAACGCACGACAGCTGGTTGGTGGAGGCCTCAAAACCAGTCAGTCCTACATTTGTCATAATGTGGCCATTATATCCTCCACAGAGCCACCGGCTATGCCAGCTGAGTGTTTTCCTCACTCTGTGCCAAGTGGCCACATTACTTGCTGTTCCCTCATTCTCCTCATTCTCAAAAACATGCCAGCTATGTTGGGGAAGGGGGGCAGAGTACCATTTGATGAGGGCAGTCTTTTGTTCTTGTTCTCTCTCTCTCCCTCTCTCCCTCTCTTCCTCTCTTTCTTTCTTTCTCTTCCCCTCTCTTTTCCTCTGCACATGTCAGACATGATGTTTGAGCACTGAGGAGTGATGTAATGTATACATTCGGATAAATTAGGCCTGTTGCTGAGATACTGCTAAACTTCTCAAAGTTGGCAGCTCATACAGTGTGATTCTCAGTTCTCGGTAATCAGACACGTATTACTTTGGGTAAATCAGGTTGTACCAGTTACTTTCCTGTTTGTGGAGAGTCAACACAACTCGTGACGAATTTGGAAAGTTTTTTATTTTCTCATCTCCCCTCCCTCCATGCTACCGACAAAAAAAAAAAAAAAACACAAAAAAATCCTAAAGTCAAGTCGCAAGTCCAACATGTTTTAGGTCACAGTTTCAAGTTTCCCTTCGTACTAACCTCGGTGTTTCTGTTGCTTTCAGGTTGCTGGGGAATGGGTAATCTCTTGAAAGTCCTGAACAAGGACATCGAGAATTATCCACACTTTTTCTTGGACTTTGAGAGTGAGTTCACACGTCTTTTCTTCAACTACACTCTGATTTTGACTATCTCTCGGGCAATCTGTTATTCGCTATTAAATATTAGAAATCTGCCTCTTTCAATGGAATTATCATCAATGATTATCCTTCCGACAATTCATGGACCAATGTTTGTGTGTTGTTTGTTTGTTTGTCACTCTACTCCTCTTACAGATCTGGGCTGATTATATCCAGACTTGCTACAGAGGATCAGCATAACCCCAATTAATGTATAGGGGTGATTTTATTTTTGCCGGTGGTCTTAATCCATGAGCCAGTAGGGTTGGTCGGTACCATCTGGGGGGAATAATTCTCATAGTGATTTTTTAGCAAGCTATACAACCCTAGAGTTAGATAACATGTGATAGCATTGCATTAGTGGTAGCTTTTTGTGTGTTATCACCCTGTTTATATGCCTACTCTTAAATAAGCTTTCGTGCAAAATGGCTAGTCCAAGGTAAGACATCCTACTTCAACTTGACAACATTTTTTTTTTTTTAGCAGTCAAACATTAACATTGAAATTTGTCTCACCTTTTGCTCAGATAATTTGCTTTTCAGCAAAAAGTGCTAAACATGCCGAGGTTGAAAGGTATGTCATTGGTGACACTTACTGTGTATATCAGTGTCTATTTCCTGTGTGATAAATCATACCACCTTTTGAAAAGTATTTGTCTATCTTTTACTATGGAAAGTAAATGAAAGTTCTGGAACAATATAATTACATGGGTGTTTAGCAAATTTATGAAGAAATCCAAAAATCTAAGTTTCTTTTTTGTATGTTGTATATTAAGATCAGTATAGCAGACAGTTACCCCCCCCCCCCAATGAAAAAAATACCTAATTTGGACGAATTTATGTAGTTTGGTCAATGTCATGATATTTTCCTTGTTGTTATTGAAGGATGCTTTCCAATAATCAAACAAAGGTGAATGATAGCATGTTCATGAACAAGATTAATGGTTTTTTTCTCCTGTAATTTCTCAAAAAATACAGAATTTGAGGGATTTAGATACTCAATAATGCACATATGAAGGTATAAAACACCCATATTACACAATATAAACCAATAAGACAGTAGCAAGATGGTTAATCATGTGCAATCTGATGAATGAGTCAAATGAGTCAAAAAGGTGAAGATGAAACACAATCTTCTGTTGTAGGGCATAAAATTACAGAATAGAAACACAAATGTGGTGTTCCACACTAACAAGGCCATTACCGAGGCTCAATGTGTTGCCAATAAACATATTGTCTTATGAAGCAAATACGGGTCCTTTATAGTTTCTAAGACATCTCTGATCATATGCACTGATTGTAAGTGATCTAAAAATGTTCAAGATGAACTTATAAATCGTAATCATTATCCAGTTCTTCAATATTCTCATCTAAACTTTCCCCATCGTCTGACTCAAAGATGGATATGTTCTGCAATGTATCAGCACTGGACTATCAGTGCCCGTAATTGCAAACACTAAACGCTCGGCTAGTTTTAACAACTGTTTTGAAAAGCAAATAACATGAGCTACGTGCCTAACAATTTTCAAGACGATATAGCCTATAATAAGAGAGAACCATTAGTTTTAAATAGAATGTCTTCTTCTGTCTTATGCCGGTTTCAGCAAAGTTTATTTTGGGATGGGGTTACTAAACGGCTAATAACACACAAAAGGCTACCACCAATGCAATGCTATCACATCATTTCTGACTGTAGAGATCTATACACTGCCAAAAATTTCGATGAGTATTATTCCCCTCGGATGGCACCGGTGGCCAAAAATTACCTGGTCTGGCTCATGGCCTATCTTGGTGGGAGGGGTGAAACGCAAATTCTCCATGTAAATGTGTAGCGCCGCCTCCAGGTCGGAGAGGGTATTACAAGTCTCCACCATTTACAGTGCAGTATCCCTGTCCCCACGTTTACCAGTTCAGTGAGGGGTTTTGAATTATAAGCTGTTGGTATGTTTTTGCTTCAATCATGTAACCTGTTTTTTTTTGTTGTTGCTTAAATAGAGCTGTCAGTTGCCTATACACCACCCAAATAAAGGTAAACGTACGGCAGGAGGGCATGTTGCATACTTGGAACAAGATCGCCCACAGGGCGGGTGCTCTGCCAGTATATTTGCATTAAGTGTCTCTGCTGGAATGTTTGGTTCTTGGTTTCTTGGCATTTAATACATTGCTTGCTGTATGCAATGCTGGGATGTCAGAAAGGGGTTCATTATTATTTTGTGTCAAATTTGCACCAAATTTTTAAGAATGAATTGATCTGAAATAAACACTGCCGCTCATTCAAATTAATAATGTCTTCATGTGTTTCCTGTGATTGGCTTGTCGTAAATATATTCCTCTTCAAATCATACAAATGCCTCTCCCATGCTTTCACTTTTAGGGTTGGCAGGATGGCCTTGAGGTACGCACATTCCCCTCTCAGCTTTCTAGCCTGGGTTTGAATCCTGACCCAGTTATAAACTGTCATCCTGGTGTTTCACAGGCAGGGAGATTCATCAATGTGTGTTCTGTCCCTCGGATGGACGTTAAACTGGCATCCTGTCTGCCAGCATTAGTTGGTGGACGTTAAATATCCCACGGTGTCCTTCGTGCAGAGTAGGTGAGCTATCCCTGGCACCATGGAATAAATTCCAAATTCCCGCCCTAACCTTAGTCAAATGTCAGGCCAAGTCAGCCGCTTCATGAAAGACTTTGACGAAGCTTCTCCGAGCGAACCCTCCAAGAACTTGGGAACAATTGTGACCGTTAAAGAAGAAGATGAAGAAACTCTTTAAGGCAAACCAAAATTCCAGAAACCATGAAATAGTTTAACCATTTCGAGGCAAACTCAAGGTAGACATTGCCATTGTTTTTATTTATCATACGAGTTGTGCCTTATCAGAACAGTTTGGTTTTTTTTTTTTTGGCTATGAAATTGAGGCTCAGGGTAAAGAGCGAGGCAACGGAAGGGAAAAGGAAATGCACCGATCGTGCAATGGGCAACAGGACAGAAAGTCGTAAAGGAATTGATGAACAGAGAAAGAGACGCACTAACCGAACTGAATGAGGCCTATAGGAACACGTGACCTGGGCAAGGACACATGAACCAAAAACAGAAATGTGTGAAGTCATCCAATGAGGTGCAAAAAATACATTACATCCCCAAATTAATATAATATGACTTCTCCAACAAGAAGGCCATTAGGCCCATCAAAGCTGAAGCTATGATTGCCAACATATGGTTGTTTGTCCATGCGCTATCATTTTATAAATGTTGAGCATCAAGCTAGGAAGCAGCACGTACCATTTTTAAAGTCTTTGCTATGACTCGGCTGGGGTTCGAACCACTGACCACCCCCCACCCTCAGACTAGGAGCAGACACTCTTACCATTCAGCATCGAGTATGATGGTACAGTGGCTTACTGATTAGAGCTAACAATTAATTAACACCAACAATCAACTGCAGCCGTTTATAAAGAGGACAATTCTGGAACGGTATCCTCATCCTCATCTTCAGCTTCAGAAGAGAGACGATGGTGTCTGGCTATGAAGGAACCTGAAGACTTCTCAAAATTAATTGATTAAAATAAAAACTGTGTGTGATATATGTGTGATGTGTGTGGGTGTCGTGTGTCGTGTGTGTGTGTGTGTGTGTGTGTGTGTGTGGGTGCATATGTGCACACACTGCAGGGGTGGATGTAATTCCCTTAGAAAATGGATAAGCACGTGGATCAAAGTGACATCACAAGGGTATTAATCAAGGACTAAGATGACCCTTATTGAATAAAAAAAATTGAACTTTGAATCGCTCTTTCTTTCTCACCATCTGAGTACTAAAATCACTTTGCTTGGATCCCAGGTTAAAATACCTGCCCCTGAGTCCATTTGCCCATTGTCTCGTAGTTCTAAAAGTACACCAAGATCTCGGCACACTCGGCAAAATGAGTGCCAGCTTGCTGGTATCCTGTGTCGGAGTGGCGACCCGTCCAGGATTGTACCCAATAGCCAAGGAGACTGCTTTGGCAGCACCAACACTCTGCACAGAGTATGGTCCCCAATGGATGGTAATTAACCTCCATGCTCACCTGATCTAGTTGACGTTGCTCATTTTGCACCTGAGATTCCTGTGCTGGTCCATATTTTGGTTGACCCTTAAATGTCTCGGTGCAGAGCAAAGTGCCTGTAAATAGGCAACGCTGCCTCCTGGCGTCCCCACGTACCCCACGTACCCAACCTCAAAAACACAGCTGTTAGCAAAAGTGTAAGTCTGTAATATTGTTCTTTCGTTGTCTGGCACAAATTTCCAATGAGTCAAACCCAAACTCAGACAGCTCAGAGGGGAAGTGCTTTAATTCGTAATTCTTAGAAGTTGTATTGAAAGGTTTTCATGACATGTTCATTAAGTAGTGGTTTTGTTACAGGAAATCGGTTCTGGGGACACAAGATTCATACTCGCAACTTTGTTCAACACCTTGCTTTCGAGTTATTGCATCACCTAAGATTGCTTTGTAACACAAAGGTTTCCTTAACACCTTTCCACACAACATCTGAGCACGTTTACAAATCCGATTGAGTTAACATCCAATGTATTCTTTACTAATCCCTTTGAATCACGTCATGGTTACTCTGCATGAACTGTCTACCTTTTCTCTCTTGCAGGTTCTTATTATGGGGAACCTCCTAAAAGTTCTCACCTGCACTGACTTAGAGCAGGGACCAAACTTTTTTCTTGACTTTGAGAGTGAGAACTTTATCGACTGCTTTGTGCTCTGTCTCTTCCATTTCATCCTTTTTTCCTTATTTTCTTTTTTCTTTTGTGGGATTCTGCACCCATTGTTGGTAAATTAACACTGCTTTGCTTGTTTTGTGTTTCATTCTTTTATTTGTAACTTTTGCATGTATTTGGAGCATGGCATTTTAACTTCAACTTGATACACTCAAAAGCATGCGGCAGTACCGAATGGGTGGCACCCTTGAATGCACGTGCACAGCTTTTGTAGTATTCAATTTGGAATGCTCTTCTTGTGCCAGCTTCCCGTTCGTCGGCCATCTACCGGTACAATATCTCACACCGGTTTGTATTCTCGGAGAGCGGTGTGTGCATGCTGTTGAAAGCGTTCCACCGATTGCAATCATGGAAGAAACAGAGTTTGCACAGAGGGATTATATATTTATTATGTGCATATGGAAGTTTGGGGGAGGGGGGGTTGGAGTGAGGGCAACTGTGCTAAAATAAACAAATAAACCAATGTCACCCTCAGGGTGACGGGTATCTTGCCAAAAGGTGACCACGTGTGACTTCTTTAAGGTCACACTGAGGTGAACAGAGCTGCTATCCACCAGGAGCGACTCCTTGAGGAATATCTGCCTACGAGAGATTCCAATGAGAATCGTTCTATAGAGTAACCATGAAAAATATGCGTTTGCCTCATAACGTCACCAAATGACGTCATAATGTCTCAAGCTTGACATATCTAGAAAGCACTGAGGTGTTCAATTTGAGGTACTACACGATATGGTTCCTAAAACTTGAAAATTTGACCTTAGGGTCAAATATGTTTGACCTCGGGTGCTAACCATGAAGGTCAAGGCCAATCGCCACCAAAAATTAATCAGCTGAGCGCCAGACCATGAACTATATTCCCATGAAGTTTGAAGACGATCCGATCAAAATTACTCAAAAAATAAGGGTTTCGTCGACTCCCCTGATTTGCGACAAAGTGACCTTGACCTTTGACCTTGACCTTCAAAATTTTGTGCGCTGAAAGGGACCTCTGTAGGCCTCTGATATGCGAAGTTACAAAAATTTCCAATGATAACTGTGCTCTGCAGAATTTTTTATACGTGATTACAGACAAACAAAAACAAAAAACATACAAGCTGACTAACAAATCTTGCAAAAACTTCGTTTGGCAAGATAACAAAAGTTGTGGAAAAATATATTGTAGGGGTAAGGATTGTGGGGGAGTGTCAGGGTGTTAAACATTTCACCATATTTGGATATATAAACAGATGTTTGGTACTACAGAACCTTAATATGGACACAAACAAACACGACACAATAGTGACTGAAACTTTTCGTGCTGCACTCTTCAGGGTAAAAATCGCAGCAAGTGAAGGAGGAAGTGAAGGCGCGTGTTTTATACGCAGGTCTCAATAAGGTAGACGCTGATTGGTTCATCCGTAATGACATCACGGTTAATCCGAACGCCCATTGGTCGGCTCATCATCTTTGCCTCGAGCTCCCATTGGCTGGAGCAGAGTTCGTCGATGATTGACGTTTGCAACCGCATCCTGGAGACTGGGATTGGATCCTGGAGACGTTCGCACAACACTAAGATTGGCTGATCGGATCAAGCAACACATCCCCTTGGCGATTTCAAGAAAGATTGTGAGGGTTAGAACACAACCAGTGCGAGCATGTAGATCCAGCAACCACCGGCCACTGTATCTGCTTCATCTGCCATTGCACAGCACATGGTTGCCAACCCTATCTGTGCAGACATGTTCAGGATATTGAGCCGAGGTCGGAGCTCATTTCATTTACGCATGTTCGAAGCAACCTTCATCCTTACCACCGATCCAATGCTATGTCGTCAAAAGGAATTTGTACGGTCTCTGTGTCTCTTTCAGCACGGAAAGATCAAGGGAAGTACGGTAACAAATGGTAAATGGACCTTAGCGGAAACCCATCCCCCCCTCTCTCCAGGATGCGGTTGCAAACGTCAATCATCGACGAACTCTGCTCCAGCCAATGGGAGCTCGAGGCGAAGATGACGATCCGACCAATGGGCGTTCGGATTAACCGTGACGTCATGACGGCTGAACCAATCAGCGTCTACCTTATTGAGACCTGCGTATAAAGCACGCGCCTTCACTTCCTCCTTCACTTGCTGCGATTTTTACCCTGAAGAGTGCAGCACGAAAAGCTTCGGTCACTGTTATGTCGTGTTTGTTTGTGTCCATATTAATATTTGGATACGTCATGCATGTACAGAAACGAATGGTTAGAGTTATATCATGTCAGAATTCATGATCACCACAAAGTTTGAAGTCGTACAATTTGAAGAATCACGTGACGGTATGAAATTGCTTCGCATTGTGCACGTTTCACATGAAGAAATGAACGAACCGTCCGTATTTCGTTTAAACTCCTTTCTGAGCTCATTTTTATAAATCAACGTGCAAATTTCAGGTGCCGACAAAATATCATTAATATGTGAAGGTACAACCGTATGGCACCTGGAATTTGCAAAGGTACGTCGTCACGTGAAAGTCATGCAGGTATTGAGTACTTCCCATCAGACAATCATGTACAGCCGGATGTTTTTCCTCTCCAAAATCCACATGGGTGCCCAGTGACCTGGTCCGAAGCCAAGTCGGTCGGCACTGTCCTCGTGGCATGACTCTCAGGTGCGAGCGTGAAAGTTTCATTTCTTTTGTTGTGTGCAATTTTAAAGCCATGTATCTTAACCCCAAACTGCCACTGTGTCTGTTGGATTTTATTATTATTTTTTTTTTTTGCTGATGTTGTCAATGCATGCCTAAAATAATTTTTCAAAATAATACATGATTGCTCCACACCAGCAATGACAATCTGTCCCTGCGTGGGTGAGAAGGCTTTTTATACTTGCTGCTCCGAACAGATGCACAGGCGACGGATGCCGAGCGAGAGACCTGGGAGAAGGTGGATGCTGTACTGAGGCAGAGTGATGGCATCCTTTCGGAGTTGCAGAATTACCAAGGGGCGATAACTGAGATTCGACAGGTGACTGATGCATTTGGACAAACCATTGTTTTGCATGTACTTAATGTTAAATTCTGTTCACAAAGTATTGTCATCGTTATGCTTCGCAGAAGGGTGTTCCATCATGAAATGAGAAGGGCACTCAGTAGAGCACATACATGTGCCATGCAATTTCGTGTTTTTTTGTATGCACTGTCGAGGCTCGTATGAGAGCTAACACACAGAACGTACAACAAGGGGAGCAGGGGACAAGAGGGGAGAGAGGGAAAGGAAAAAAACAAAACAGTGGGGAACAGAGACATAAGGAGATCTGTGGAAGGGAGAGGGATGGGGCAGGTCGGAGTTTGACTACTGACTCTACGACAAAATGTCAATGCCTGATCCAGTAGAATATATTGGGCCCAATAATTTTTCAAGATATCATTGCTATATATCGTTTATGGCTTCCCATCAATGGTGAGGAAGCACTTAAATATATTTTTTTAATTATCGTATCCAGATCCGGATCTTCACCAAAATCTAATCAATTTATCCTGGGCACACACCCATCCAGCTCATCAAGTTTATTCCGAATCCATCCGTAATCTCTTGAGATATCGTGCTGTGCTGTATGTCGTTTTGGCCCCATCTCTCCAGTGAAATCACTTTAAAATGATAGTAGCTGGATCCGGATGTATGCCTGCTGTTGGCTGAATGGTTAGGGAGGTGGGCTTGGGATCCTAGGGTCCTGAGTTCAGATCCTGCTCGGCCGTTGAATTAATACCATGTGCGGTTGACTCAACCTGTCATCCTTCTGACTTTGGCAAAATGAGTACCAGCTTCCTGAGATGATTGAGCCATTTGAGTATCCTGCGCTGGAGTGGCGACCTTTCCAGTGTTGTGCCCAATAGCGCAGGAGACTGCTTCTGCAGCACCAACGCTGTACAGAGTATGGTCCCAATGGATGGATGGATGGATCCGGATCTTCACCAAAATCTAATCAGTTCATCTTTGTCCGACACACAACCTGTCCACAAAATTTCGTCCGAATCCGTCCACAATTTTTTGATATCCTGCTCACAAATAGACAGACAAGCCGGCAGGCGGCGATGGGTCGCCGAGCATGGAAACTATAAGATATCGAGCAAAATGGATGTCATATAGCGGATAGGGAATCACCTTAAGATTATGCATATCAAATCTCATCCAGTTCCATCGACTGATAACTACTCGGTATCCATTTGAATGAAAAGTACCGAAAATGCGGTTTGAAATCGGAAATCCCCAAAGTTCGAGGGGGTGCTGTGGGTGAATAAACATCTAAATCGAAAATCCGGCTCGATCGTTTGTGCACAATGTTTTCCAGACGATTAGTGTGAATTTTCATGACCATCCGACCAAACCCGAGGAGGAGGAGCATTTGGCGCGAAGGCACCTCCAGCTCTCGCATATTATCGATTTTTGCACTAATTGACCTTTGATCCCTTGACCTAAGCAAAATTGGTCAATATGTCCTGAGGCAAAGTTGTAGTACTCATTGATTACCATGAACCTGCAAAGTTTAATTCGTATCGATCACTCACCTGGTCGCTAGGGGGCCTTCAATTTTCGCCAATTTTCGCGCATACCCTAATTGTAGGGGGCGCTGCGGATAAAGTATTCCATATATCACAAAAACCGGAATATATTTGATAGAGCATCACCTGTAGATCATTCGTGCCAAATTTCATAACCCTACGTGCGATAATGGCTTTCGGAATTGATTTTGCGTGAACGGTACCGATTTTGAAGGTTTTTCGGTTGTTGCGAGGGAACCAAAGCGTCCCGAACAACCATCACAATTTCCAAAGCACTAGGTCATAAGATGTAACTACCACCCGAGTTTGGTCAAAATCCGCCCACGTTTACTACCAATTATACTGATGACAAACGAACAAACATCCAAACAAACAGACAGAATTACTGACAATAAGGGTCACCTATTTCGGCGACCCAACAATCAGACAGACAGGGGTGAAAACATATCCCCTTCCACCTTTAACGGCGGAGGCCATAAGCCGATTACCGAGGGTGGAAGGGGAAGGGGATGAGGTGCTTGTTAAGACGGCTGTTCCATTCTCATACGAGCCTTGACAATGTATACAAAAAAAAAAAAATTCACTGTGTATAATATATCCATGGTGGTCAGAGCTGTTGTGGTTGCTTCTTGTCAGGATTACACTGGCTGTTTTCCCATTACCTTCCAAGCATGAATCAGGGTGCCCATGGTGTATGTTACAAAGAGGCGACAACCGGTGATGGTCACCACCTCTTTACGAAATATAGAGTGGGATCTTTAACATCCACCCGCAACCCATGCCGGCAGACGGTTTCCCAGCTTACCATCCAGGCTGATGGATGGAGCATTCATAAATCTATGCAGCACCCCGTCAGCAAGTTGCTCAACCTGACATTTTTGTAGTAGAGTCAGGAGTCAAACTCGGACTAGACAACTCAAAGATGGGTGCATTAAATGTTAGCTCGGGTGTCGTTCCGCCAGAGCACAGCGGAGCGCTGCTCCGGCACCTCGATCCATCCGAGGCGGAGCTGAGCTTCGCAGCAGTAAAAACGAGAAAGACCCATGTGAAAATCAAATATTCATTTTCAACCTAAAATTTGTCAACATTATTTATTTACCCACTTCTTGGACCCCATCATGCATTTTTCTCCATTTAGATGTTTTTTAAAAAACGTATTCAATCGTCCCTCACAAATGCTAGGTGGGTTTAACTTTGTGACTCGGTGGCGTGTACAAGGCAGAATTTGCTCGTGGATGATTTACACGTACCTTTTGAACATCAAATATTCGGTAATGCTGTGGACGGTTCGCATGTGAATGACTTGCTACTCTCCATGACGCATTTACCACTTTTTTTTTTTGACAGCTCTGAGAAGTACTCCCTTCCTGTACCCCGCAGTTATTATCTCTCATCACACCCTCATTCGATCACACATTCTTGCTCATTCCTTCCCTCCCTCCTTCCTTCCTTCATTTTTCTTTGCTCCCTCCCAGACCATTGAAACGGCCAACGTGTCAACATTTTACAACAATGTGCGTGTGTCAAGGCGCACACGCCACCATTATCCTTCGCGTAGGCCGAAGAGTAGGCGAGCTATCGCTGGCACCCTGGCCAAATTCCAAATTCCTGCCCTAACCTTAAGAGGGCATCACATCAGCGGCACAGCCGTCCCCTCAACCGATAATGTTACTCCCAGCCTTGTGCTGCATATGTAAGAAGAAGACGAAGACACACCACCCTTCCTACTCTCCATCTCCATATTGTTTTCTGTGATCAGCGTGAACACAAGTGTTCCGGTTACGTCTACAGAGGCATTCCTACATCATTTTTAATCAACAACGTTGAGAATTTGTTTGAGTGGTTTGGTAGTTAAACCTTTTTTTTTTACATCGTAGTATATCTACAAACAGGTGTCATATTTGTGCGTCTTTACTTTAGCGAGCCCTTCTGAAACCTAACCCCCTCAAGTATGCGGTGTCTCTCACTGCAGGTATGTGGGCAATTGAGGGTGCGGATGAAGCCCTTTATTTTCCATTGAAACAATTGTTCACTTATGCCAAATTCACAAATGGAGGTTGTTTTGTGACGTCAGCAATTTGTGTGCCGTCGCCAAAATAGAGTACTAAAAAAAAAAGAAACAAAGAAAGGAACGCCCGTCCGTTCACAATCGGTTGAGTTATTGTGCTTTATGTGCTTTCATGGCCAAATAATCAGGGTCAAAGCTTGTCCCAGAGCTTGAGAATGTCAATACATGGGACACTTTGTCCTGGGAGCGATATTGTAACAAAATACAGGTTATAGGCAACACGGACCCATATGAATTGCCGAATACTGCAACAAGGTCCGCAAGTGAGATGACGTTTCCAACCATTTAGGATCCAGATTTTGTGAATTATTTCATGTTTACTGAAATCATTTTACACCCTGGAAAACGTGACGGCTTGGAAAAATTTGGATGCCGACAACCAGTTCGAGTCTGGCTGGATCGGAATGACTATCGTGTTGTCCGAGCAAAGGTAGGCCGATAATACATCGATGAATGGATTCATGTTGGCAGAGCAGATCAGCGCGCTGTTACGTACGTTGAGATCATGCGCATCTGCTCTGCTGTCTCCTTCCATACTCTCCGGTGTGTATCCGGCCCCAAAGCTTTATCTTCTTTCGTCAACTAATGTGGAAGACGCAAAATAAACAACTGGTGCCGGCGGACAGGGCGTCCAATTTAACGTCCTCTGAACCACCGGGATGACAGTTTATACCTGGGACAGGATTAAAACCCGAGCTTAGAGGCGAAGGGTGTGTACCGACCAAGCTGCGAGCCCTTACCACCTGGTACTCCATGAAGAAAAAAAAAAGCTTTGATTTTTAAAAATGCATCATTTTGTCCAATAACGGCAGGTAAAGACCAATTTGATGTGACATATTCTTAAAAATAAATTGTGAGACTAAGTGGGTGTGAGTGCGCATTTCATTTATCACTCATTCTTTGGAGCTCAAATGGTTCGTGTTATGTTAAAACTTGATGTGACGGTCGATCTGGCGATGACGACATGGTCGACATATTCTTGTTGTGCTCCGGTACCTCAAAATTTGCCAATACCCCACTTCCTGTGAACTATCCTGCCAGCTCTCAGCATGTGTCTGTATGCATCTGCATGTGGTTGCGTATGTGCGCCGTACTCGTACACCGTCCAAGGAGTCTCGGAATGGAACGTCAGCAACATGTATCGGCGGAAATGTGCTTGTACAACCACTCGAGTGAACCCATTTGACCGCAGGTCATTCCAAGTGCAGAGCTGGATCGAGCAGACGATCAATAAGGACCGGTGTGCTTAAGGTTTAATCCTCTGTTCAGTCGTTGTACCAGCACACGACTGGAAGATCATTTTGAAGGGAAAATGAAACGTGAGGCTCAGGCCTGAGGAAGACCTTGGATCATGACGAAATGTTTTTTTTTCTGAGACTCGGTCTGCTATATCCTCTTTGCTGCAAAATGGTGGAGTTGTGCTTACTGCAAATTTTTTGATTGTGGTTTACTTTTTCTTTGAATAATTGATGATCCCATCCGTCCTAACCGTGTGTGTGTGTGTGTGTGTGTGTGTGTGTGTGTGTGTGTGTGTGTCTGTGTGTGTGCTCAAATACTGTAAGGCAATCAATTCAGCAATTTTTTTGTTTTTAATTGTGTAAGCAACATTTGGTTCTTGACGTACACTGCACAAGTTCATTTTGGTTTTTTTTCAGCTCATTACCCGTGTACTCTCTATCCCACACTCTATCCCAACACCTGACCAGGCCATTTCTAACTCCAGTGACCAAGACCTGCAGGAACGGGCCTGGAATGCCGTATTACCCCTGGTCTTGCGGCTCAAGTGCTACTATGAATTTTCACTCTGCCTTGGTAAGGTTATGCCGTCCCGATGCTTCCAGAAATTATCCCTATTGTGAAGCTAATTTCCCTAAGTTTAATTTATACTTGCACTATTATTATCCCCACGCTTAAAAAAAAAAAAAAAACTCGGGAATATTGCAATCTGGTCTGTCCGTCTGTCTGTCTGTCTGTCTGTCTGTCTGTCCATCGTGCAATCTCCTCCTAAATAGTTGTGCAGAAATTCACCAAACTTGGTAGTTATGATCACAACATGGCAAGAAGGTCCGAGAGCTGTATCATTTTTAGCCCTCGGGCCCTGGGGCAGGGTCAAAAGGTGAAACACCAAAAAATGCAACTACAGGCACATTTTAAAAGGAAACTTTGTGTGTGCCATCAACATTGGGGGACGCATTAAACATGTCACAATTTTTTGGATTTGACCCACGGTTCATGCCCCATGGAGTGGGGCCTTCGGGTGACCGGTCAAAACAGATGTTTTAACTCAAAATTTGATATTGGGTCATTCCTGGTGGAACTTTTTTGCCATCTTTCAACTTTGCTTTAAGGTGGGAAATGTGGGGATTAGCGACGGCGTGTCATCGATTTCGCTCTCCTAATAAACTATCTTTCTGATTCACAGGTAGGATTGTGAGCATCAAGCAATACTTTTGGTGGGTTGCGATGGGTGGGGGTGGGAGATGATGAGGATCATACTATTGAATCCGATTCTTACATGTAGACATTGAGGATCCCACAGTACCTTTTGAAAAGAGTAGGCTGTGGTGTATCAATCTCCATTGAAATTTCCTGCCTCCTCATTATTATCTGGATTGTGTGAGCTGACTTTAATAGTCCTAGAATACAAAGACGTCAAACAGAGGCTACGGAAAGCTCCAACTTCCAGGCGATATAACACATTGCTGTGATTTGTTTCTCCATAGATGCATATGTTACAGCAATGCCAACCCTCCCGATTTCATCGGGAGGCTTCCGAAAATTCACCCAAACTCCCGCCCTTACGATCACTATCCTTATCCTCCCGAAATTTTGATATTTTTGCACTGTTCACTAATCAGAATGTACTAGTATGAGAATTGAATGAAAAGCATCGTCTGCTACGTATAGCATGTGGTAACTCCATAACGTTCGCTGCTACCAAATTGTACGTAAAAAATTGCAAATTCAAATGAGGAGCAGCGAAACATTGGGTCTGGATCTCGCTTATGCGATCATGCACTGAGATTTAGTGCATGCGGTATGTGTGCAATACAGTGCATGCGGTATGTATGCACAGTGTATATGCATGCGATACGCTCACTGCATGCAGCTGGGCCCCGTACCAGCCCGGCGGTCGCGACCACCGTGCGGTGTTTAATTTAACAGCCGCTAGAGTTCTACGAGTCGCGCTGCAGCTGTGGAACATCGACTTCGAAGTTACCGATGCTTCAAGCCCTCGATGTTGATTACGAAATGGCAGAAAAGAAGCTTACGAAGACCAAGAAATGGTCTCAGAAGTACAAGACCGAATACAGTCTCCAATACCCGTGTATTCGAAAGTCTGAAAGAGGAATTCATCATGCGTATTGTACAGTATGCAGCGTTGATATTTCAGTTGAGCACGGAGGTCGCGATGATATTCGGAAGCACGTTGGAAGCAAACGGCACACAGACATTGCAAAGGAGAGATCTTCGAGCACGAGTACCGGTACACTTCTGAATTATTTCACCAAACAAGGGACAAGCGAGGAAGAGGATGTTACCCGAGCGGAACTTCTCTTTAGTGGATTTATTGTGGAACATAACTTGCCCATATCAGTCTCAGATCATGCTGGACCTCTATTTCAAAAGATGTTTCCAGATTCAAAAGTTGCTTCAAAGTATGGATATGCAAGAACAAAAACTTGCAAGATGTGCAAGATGTGCAAGAACAAAAAAAAATAAATAAAAAAAAAACAAGAACAAAAATCAAGAAAAAAAAAAGAAAAAAAAAAGAACAAGAACAAAGAAGAAAAAAAGAACACTGGTCAACAATTTTTTACTTTCTGAATGTTGTCTAGATTTCTACAAGTGAATTAGGGTATTCTGGCACTGCTGAATCAGGAAATGGCATCCGTTTCTCTCCATCAGGTCAGGTTTTTGTGCTAAGTTGATTTGAAAAAATCAGATCTTGTGACAAAATCAATTACATTTTTGTGGCATTATCAGCTGATTTTTGTCAACACATATCATCCTAAACATGTTTTTAAGAAAAAAAAAATGTTTTGCCAACAACATTTATTGATTACATGATAGAAACATCGATTACTGTCATCTGAATGGTGGGCATTGATAAAGGTAAGTACAAGTAAATTGCATGTTGCGTCACCACTGTTCAAACTTCAGGGCTTGAACTTCCGTTTCTTCGAACTACTGGAATGTTCAGCGGCAGGGAGGTCTCTCTTCAGATTCCAACAGTAGTCAGCCATCATGACTGCGTCCCAGCGACCCTGATACCTGGTCTCCATCTCCTTCATGTCCTGATGGAATCTCTCCCCTGCTCGTCACTCATTGAACCCAGGTTCTCAGGAAACCGGTTCATATGTGAAAATAGGTAGTGCATCTTGATGCACATGTTGCAACGCAGGTTTCTGAAAGCAGTCAGCATGTTGTTGACAAGTTCTGCGTAGTTTCTGGCCTTATTGTTGCCAAGAAAGTTCTTCACTACCAAAACAAATGTCTTCCACGCTTCCAGTTCCACTTCGTTCATTGAGTTTTTGAACTCTGGATCTCTGATGAGCTGACGGATCTGAGAACCATCAAAGATGCCAACTTTCAACTTCTCCATGGTCAATCCTGGAAAAGCCTGGCACAAGTAAGTGAAGCAGTCACCATCTTTGTCCAGAGCCTTGGTGAACTGCTTGATTAAGCCGAGCTTGATGTGCAGCGGTGGGAAGAGTATTCTGTCTCTGTCCACCAGAGGGTCGTTGATGACGTTCCTTTCTTTGCATGGCACCAATTCTTCCCGCACAGGCCAGTCCTTCTTCGTGTAATGCTGAGCACGGTCCCTACTATCCCACATGCACAGAAAACATGGGTACTTGGTGAAGCCAGACTGTTGTCCCAACAAAAAGTTCACCATCTTCAGGTCAACACAAATAAACCACTTATGCTGATCATAACCAATTTTCTCCAGCACGTACTTCACCGCTTCATACTTCTCCTTCTGTGTAGTCGAGTGAGCGATGGGTACAGAGGCAAACTGGTTGCCGTTGTGTAGCAGAACACATTTCAGTGATCGCTTGCTGTTGTCAATGAACAGTCTCCAATCTTTGGGTTCGTACTGTGGCACTCCAAGCTTGAGCAGAAGCGCATGTCATAAATTGGCGCATGTAGGTATTGTACATTCTTCAGAGTTCGTTATTTCAAGAAATACAACTTTTTTGTATCACATTATTACAAAATCTGCCCCATTAACTTTAGTTTTGATCCACGAACTTTATGCTTTGCCTCACCAATTTTTGGAAGATTTTGAGGTTTTATGACTTCAAACTGATCCCTTTTCGACATAATCACCCAGAACTATCGTACCTGAATACTTCTTGTCATTAAAATAATTATTTCCAATCAAAACAATTATTTGACATGACATTTTACCCCACCAACTTCTTCTAAATGCTCCACACATGCGTACATGTGAACAAAAATGTAAAAAACGACATGTGGCCATATCTCAAAAACTTGACCTGATTGAACAAAACTAATGTGAGTTTTGGATTCAGCATCAGATTCGTCCTAAATCAGCTTAAAAATGCAGACAACAAATTTGTTGTTGACCAGTGTAATTGGTGAGTTGTCAAATGTTACTGCTTCATCTATTGCCGATATTGCTAGACTAGCTCCATTTAGCCTAGCTACAGACGGTAGCAATGACAGTGGTGAGGCCCAGCTATATCCTGTCCTGATTTCGTACTATGACAACAGTGCTGGGATTGTGAAGCAAGGTTTGCTAAGTTTGCCTGCGTGCAAACAAGATTCCACTGGAGAAAACATTTTCAAACTGCTTGATCATGAGTTCAGTGACAGGAAAATTCCGTGGGGAAATTGTGTTTCCTTTTGTGCTGATAATGCCTCTGTCATGGTGGGCAAGCACAAAGGAGTCGCTGCTTATATCCACAAACAAAATCCAGAGTGCTACATCATGGGATGCCCTTGCCATATGATGCACAATACGGCCAAGAAGGCGGCTCAGGCCTTACCCATTGAATTAGATGACTTTCTCATCGATATTTACTACTACTTGGACAAAAGTAGTAAACGCGTCAAAGGAGTGAAAGCACTGCAAGAACTCTGTGATGCCCCGACACACAAGATTCTGAAGCATGTCGCAACAAGGTGGCTGTCCCTTGGTCAGTGCCTAGACAGGCTGATTGAACAGTGGGAGCCACTTCGCCTCTTCTTCAAAGAAGAAGTACGAAGAAAAATGCAACCAACTGTAGCCAAGACTCTAACAACGAGCAAGAAGGACGGCACTGTATCTACTGCCAGTACTGGCACTGCAGGATCAAGCACTAGTGGAGCAGCATTCACCACTACCACTGCAGTATCTGCTGTGAAGAAGACAGCAGGGACAGCACCAAAACCAATGCTGAGAGCAGGTAGCATCACCGGCCCTTCATCACGTTCATCTACAAAGCAGATCCCTTCAGAGTCGAGAAAGACTGTGATAGTCCCATCTACAGGCAAAGAAGGACCCAAGTTAAGTTCTGCTTTTGCCAAATCACTTGATAGAAGCTCAGCAAAACCTTCGAATCAGAGGTCTTCTTCCTTGGCTGCACCTACCTCAAGCTCTCTCCCTCAAACGTAAAATTGGATCTGGTACTACGAGTCTGACCTCTTCTGCTGGCAGTAAACGCAAGTGTGATCGCCCTGCGGCTAAGTGTACTACGAGTTCTACAACTAAAAGCGCATCTTCCTCAAACACTGTGCAGGAATCTAGAGAAAACGTGTCAACAGGATGTTCTTGTCTCCACATACAAAACTCTATTGTTTCTTCCTTCGATATGCTAACAAGCTTTTTGAGAAGGGGAATCTTCTGCTCCAAAGAGACGAACCCTGTATTCATCTCCTGCACGGAGAATTGAATGGTCTTCTGAAAGATATCTTCGTACGGTTTTTGAAACCATCGGTGTCATCGGTTGCTCTGGTAAATGTACCCTTCTCTGACAGAAATCATCAGAAGAATGATGAGGACCTCATGATTGGGAACGATGCCAAACTGTATATAAGGGAACAAAGGAGTCTCAAGAAATCCACCTTCACTCTGAGTGAGTCAGACATCCAAGGTTTCTTCAGTGCAGTTCGCTCATATTATGTGAAAGCCTGCAATTACATCTTCAAAACCTGGCCACTAGATGATGAATTAGCCAAGCATGCTCAGGTGCTGGATGTTAAGCTACACCAAGAAGTGGGGTTTGACTGTGTGGAGTTTTTCATCAAGAAATTCCCTGTCTGTTCAGTGGCGGTGATAGTGACATAGACAGTCTTGAGAGTGAATTCGCTCACTACCAGGCAGACGCCTCCATAGCTACAATTGCTACTGAGACAGTGAGAGTGGATGAGCAGTGGCATCGGATTTCACAGCTCACAGATCCCTGCACTGGTGCCAAGAAGTATCCTAATTTGAGCAAAGTGATGAAGGGAATCTTGGTCATTCCTCATTCGAACGCATCATGTGAGCGGGCACTCAGTCTTGTATGGAAGAATCATACTGAATTTCGTCCCAATTTGAGTGTCAAAACCCTGGAAGCTCTCTTAATTGAAAAACTAGCTCATAGCACCCCTTGCTACCAGAGAGAATACAGCAAAGACATAATCAGAAGGGCTAAAAGAGCCACACAGCTGTCACTCAGCAAAGCTGCCATGGAAAAAGCAAGCAGCAGTAGTACCAGCCAGTAAGGTAAGAAAAATATTGCTTCTTTTGTGCTTTTTGTTAATCTTTGATTGTCCCCTAACTTACTAATATTAACATACATGTAACATTAAAAAGTGCACAATTTTCCCCTTTTTTTGTTCAAAAAGTGGGAATTCTTAACATGTTAAATGCTCCAAAATAGGGCTCAGAGGGCACTAGAGAGCGTCTAGAACCCCAGAGCTTCCAGGGCCCTAAGGCGGGCCCTGGACCCCGCCGCAAGGGTCGAGCGCTCCGCGCTCGAGATGTGCGCTTCGCACACATTATTTGGTGTCGGTTGAAAATCCTCCCTAATTCTGATTTCCAAAAGTTGGCATCTCTGATGTTATGAAAATGGTATTCTCCATGTGAAGAGTTAATCGGTGTAATGTATTACTTAACAATGGAAATATGACATTATTGGGCCATGCAGGGTAAGGGCCACCACATACCAGCCGACGCAACACAGCAAGATTTGTCGGCGACAGCTTAGTCTGTTTTTGATAATCCTGTAATGTTCGGCAGATGACTATCATTGTCGACCAGTTCTTCAGATGCGTCGGCGACAATCGTAAATGTTCGAGCATGTTCAGCTTTTATGACGAGTTATCAGCAGCAATTGTGCACCATCGCATCATGTGTGGCAGTCTCTGACAATCGCCAATGTGGTGCAATGTATTAACCATTTAAACTTCAGCTTTCAGTAGCTCGTTTCAGTAGTTAGTTGTTTTTTAATAGTTGCAGCCGATGTGAACTTTGAAAGTTCATCAAGGTATTATTTAAGTTCCAAGTAGTAGCCTGAGCCTGAGCTGTGTTTCCTTAAAGTATTTAGCAAACCTTTGGAAACAATACAATAGTCTCTGCCTTTTAATTCCATTGATGTGTGTGTGTGTGTGTGTGTGTGTGTGTGTGTGTGTGTGTGTGTGTGTGTGTGTGTGTGTGTGTGTGTGTGTGTGTGTGTGTGTGTGTGTGTGTGTGTGTGTGTGTGTGTGTGTGTGTGTGTGTGTGTTTTCTTCAAGTCAATGCATGTTTAAATTGCAGAACTGCATTACCTGTGGCCAAAAAACACAGTTATTGTGACTCACTCTCCAGCTGAGATGGCTTTACCCACAGCCGCTTCTTTCTCCTGGCACGATGTCAGCGGCGGCGTACCAGCACTATTACCAAAGCAGCAGTGGTCAGAGCTTTCACCGTACTCATCCTCTCCCTGCATTTATTCTTCATCGCCATTTTGTTTCATGAAAACAGTGTCGTCGACAGTCGTGTTGTGTTCTGCAGTCTCCACCAAAACAAGAGTGTACAAGATTCATCGCCGATGATCTTTGATCGTCACATTGGCATTGTCGGCTTGTTAAGCAACGGCCTTAATTGTTAGATGGCCAGCCGGTGATATACTTAGCTTATCTGGAATTGGAATTCCAGATAAGGTATCGTCATTGTACACAGTCTGTCTGTCTCCTATTTCGACCTCTCTGGGCAAACTGCTGGGCCGCTCCGGCTGAAATTTGACAGCAACATTCTGCTCCTGACTGGTAACAGGGATTGCAAAGCTTGTTCCAGTAACGTCACTTGAAGTAGGTCAAAATGGCGGACTTGGTAAATTGCTTCAAAAATCTTCTTCTCCAGATCCACCAGTCAGAATGCTACCAAATTTCGTTTACAACATTCGGCCAGTCATGATGTTAAATTGTGGATGTCATGCCGATCATGTGACCGCAAGTGTGTCAAAATGGCGACCCTCGTAAATTTTTGGGAAAATCGTGTAAATTCCTTCAAAAATCTTCTCCAGACCCACTAGTCATAATGCTACCAAAATTGGGTTACAGCATTAGGCCAGGGCCCAGGTAAGATACAGGTCCAGTGATCCTATTTTTTATTGGCACCGGCATCGGGCAACTGATTCCATCAGGCCACTGTGGGAGTGCTTCGTTCTGATTCTGATGTGTCATTGTGAGAATGGTTCGGTGTGATTCTTATGTGCTGCTGTTGGAGTGGTTTGATGTGATTATTTTGTGCTGCTGTCAGAGTGGTTTGGTCTGATTCCAACGTGCTGCTATGATCGTGGTTCGGTGTGATTCCAACGTGCTGCTGTGAGAGTGGTTCGGTCTGATTCCAACGTGCTGCTGTGAGAGTGGTTCGGTCTGATTCCAACGTGCTGCTGTGAGAGTGGTTCGGTGTGATTCCAACGTGCTGCTGTGAGAGTGGTTCGGTCTGATTCCAACGTGCTGCTGTGAGAGTGGTTCGGTCTGATTCCAACGTGCTGCTATGAGAGTGGTTTGGTCTGATTCCAACGTGCTGCTATGATTGTGGTTCAGTCTGATTCCAACGTGCTGCTATGATCGTGGTTCGGTGTGATTCCAACGTGCTGCTATGATCGTGGTTCGGTGTGATTCCAACGTGCTGCTGTGAGAGTGGTTCGGTCTGATTCCAACGTCTCACGGATGCCGTTTTGTAAGACTGAGCGTGGAAGTCAAAGAAGTCCGAGGTGGGGAGTTGAGGACGGCAGAGCGTGGGAGTCGAGGAGCGTAAATCTTGCGAGTGTGCTGAGTGTCGAAATGAGTGGCTTTTGAACTGAGTGATGTTTGTGAAAGCATTTACTTGTAAGCTGACTAAGGCCTAAGTCACATTTGCTCTACGGCGAGGATACGCCGGCCATACACCCTCTGAATTGACAGAAACGTGCGGCGGCTGCAGAGTTTCTGAGGTGGCCTCAGGGTGGCCCTACGCCGTATGGCTATATTTTACAGGCCGTGAGGTCGCCGTGGAATTATAACGCGGAGTTATAACTTTTCTCATTTCTATGTTCGCCGTAGCAATTCAACAAGCTGAAACAAAAAAAAAAACTGGTAAAAAAAATAAAAAATTAACCCACTACTTTAAGATATTAAGGAGTGGAACATAAGGAAGGGGGGAGTGGTAAGTTGAGGGGGGGTTGGGGGTAGGAAGAGGAGAGGGAGGGAGTGAATGAGTGGGGCAGGGGAGGAAGAGAAGAGAGGGAGTGGGGTGGAGGTAGTGATGAGTGCCTCAAGAGTGGAGGAGAGTTGTTAAGTATGGAGGGAGAGAGGTGGGCAGAGGGGATAGGAGGGAATGAGTGGAGAAAGAGTGGTGTGCACGCACCATGATTATGATAACAGGCGAGAACAGTCGGTCCAGCAAGTCAATCTGGGCAGCGCTACTGATTGATGACCTTAGCATCCTAAACTTATCAAGATGGTCCTGGCTTTGCCAGGCAGTCAGCGGTTCAGAAGCGAGGTCTGGCTTGGTGGTTTGAATGTGGGATCAATGGAGGGGAGAGGGGTCGAGGTGGTAGTGATGATGTAAAGAAGAAGGTTGGAAGTGTTGTGTGGGCAGGAGACCAGATGGAAAGGAGACAGGGCGAGGAAGTTGGTAGGACACAAGCTGTTGCATGTGGTTGCGGATGGAAGGAGTAATGGCGTGGGAATAAGAGTATCGGAAGAGATCAGCAAGCAGATGATTAGAGTGAAAGATGGGAGGGACAGATAGTTATGGCATTGGTGGTGATACAGAGGCAAATGGTGTGTATTATATCAGTATATGGGTCCCAAACGGGAAGGACCGGGACAGAACAGGAATTCAGGGACACACTGGAGAGGATGATAGGAATGTTTGAGTTGGATGTGATGCTGTGCATTGTGTGTGACTTTAACACGCATGTGGGAGCAGCAGAACCAGGTGAAGAGGAATGTGTTGGAAAGTCTGGTTGGGGAACGAGGAATAGAGAGGGTCAAGAGCTGGTGGAGCTGGTGTCGAGGAATGGGATGGCCATAGCTGGTTGATTCTTTCAAAATCTGGAAAGCCACAACATTACCGAGGAGGGCCGAGGAGTGGACAACATAGAACAGAACTTGATTTGGTGGTGGTATTGAAGCGACTGTTGTGGAGGGTTAAGGAATGTAAGGCAGTGGTGGTAGAGCACGTTACCACCCAGCACAAGCCTGTGTTATTTGTGGTATGGATGAAGAAAAGGATGGAGGTTAAGAGCAGGAGTTGGAAGATTCTTAGTTGGGGGAAGTGCAGGGCAGCGTTGTCCGAGAGTACAAGGATGAGGTCCAGGTACGACTAACTTAGCGAAGAAGCAGAAGATATGGAGAGGTGTTTCGAGGAACTGCAGAAGTTTTGTGTGGAAGGACATCTGGAAAGGGTGGATTGTCGAGGGGTAGAAAGCAGGTATGGTGGACGGAGGAAGTAACGAAGGCAGTTGGTGAAAAGGAGGTTTGTTAGTGGATCGAGAAGATCCAGGATAGAGGAAGGAAACCGGATGCAGGGTTGCTGCACTTGTAATGGCAGAAGAAGAAAGCAGCAAGGAGAGCTGGGATAAGGTGAGAAATTATATGGAAGAGGAAGTGTACAACAAGTTGGAAGAGGATGTGGAAAGAAGATAATCTTTAAATTGGCTCGTGACAGGGATGAGGATGGTAAGGACATGAATGGGGGTGGTGATTAATGATAATGGTGGGAGGCGAGTGACAGAGAGGGGGGCAGTGTTGAAGGTGTGGGAAGGATATTTCAAAGAGCCGTTTAACCGGGAAGGAAGCAATGGAGAGCTGGAGCTCCCATGATAGGTGGAGAGGAAAGCGGAGCTGGTCGAGATCATGGAGGAGGAGCTGAGGACGTTGTGAAGCCGATGGACCAAAGGTACCATCAACTGGTCACTACTAGATCTTATTTGGAAGTAATTCTAAAGGATTGCCTGTGTTGAGTGAACACAGGTCATAGTAAGTGGGCTCTCGAGTGTGGAGCATTGTTTTATTGTGGGCATAGTGGTGTTGTACCTATTTTGTCCTAAGTTGTTCATTTACAATCCGCTCCAACAGCCAGCCTGGATGCGGTCTGAACATGTTGATATACATTTGCACGTCCGCTCCCTATGGCTGGTTTAAAATCAATTTATTGAGCCAATTTGCATGATATGTCAGTTGGTGCAAACAATAAATGTCCGTGGAATGTGAGGAGAGTTGTTTTAAAGAGATGTGATGGCAACTGTTGCCATTGAGTAGTCATTGGGGCTCGGGAAATTGAGAGCTTAGTAGTTTGAGATTTGGAGAGAATTGACCAGTGAGGGAGACACAATGGTACAACGGGGAGACAGAGAGAGACAGACAGACAGACAGACAGACAGACAGACCCCCCACACAGACAGATCAACAGGAAAGGAATTGTGCCCAGCTTTCAATGTTTCTTCATCTCTCATCTCTCAGCCGCAGGCACAGTGGCACGTACTTGGTTTTACACGGGTTCGCAGTCGTGGTTGTCAGAAGGCATTTGCATTCGTCTTCATCAGTTTTATGTTTGCACTGTTTTGATGATGATGATGATAATGTTGGTGGATGCTTATAATGTTGCTATAAAATGAATTGCAATTTGCCGCCTATACTCGTGTCCGCATGTTTCATCTCATTAGCTTAATATTACAAAATAAGGAGGAAAGCTATCACCAAAAAAATTAATTTCCCAATCGACCCTGTCGCACATTTTGGCAAAGCTACAGCAACCACACTTATTGTGTAGGCCTCATCATACTTGGCTGTGTAAGCCGGCCAATCATTGCGAGACTGAATCCATTCATCGAAATCCGATGAATGTAAAGGGCGAAAATCAACTTTGTATGTTTATGTTTTTTTTTTTGAAACCCTCCACATCCAGCCGATGCCCTTCGAAGCCTCCTGGGTGCACTCACGTCTCCTCCTCACACTCCGACTCAGCACCTGGAGAGGGAGCAGGCTCTCGCGAAGCAGTTTGCTGAGATCCTCCACTTCACGCTGCGATTTGACGAGCTCAAGGTGACTCTCATTGATTGGGCTGCGGTAATGACTGATGTTGGTCTGCGTTGACAGATAAGACAAAACAATTGATTTTATAATTTAAAAGTTAATGAGGGTACGTACATTTATCCCGATAAGAAATGAGGTGTGCTTCATGTTTTGAGCATTATCCCTTCATTGTCAGGGCAAAATAAGATAGTGGCAACCGTTTGTCGAAGTCAAAGAACACTTCTGCTTTGACCAAATGGTTGGTGCTCGAATCATCTGTCAGCACCTCTTTTACCATCATCGAATAATCACCTCTTTTACCATGGCAATAAACATGCTTGCCAATATCTGATCCTGCTTTATTATCCTGCGCTCACGAAGCGAAAAGCAGGGTTAGGCGTTCGGTTCCTTATGTGCTTACGTGTGGCGTGCGTGCGTGTCTGCATTTTTAGGTCATCTCTAACGAGATGACCTAATAAAACCAGTCTCGATGTCCGACCATTCGTACGTACGTACGTCCCCATTTTGTTCTTCCGATTTTCTTGATATTTGGTATGTGGGTAGATGTTGATGAGGGATGCACGACGGTATGACCTTTGACCCGATTGAAGGTCAACGTCAAGGTCACTCCAAAGTTGCGAAATCGTCCATTTTCAAAATCTATCTCCTCCGCCGTTTATGATCCGATCTTCGAAATTCCTTCGGATTCTGATAATATGGAACAATATCTAAATTTGGTCAGGCCGGTTTTTAAAAAATCGTTCTAACTATCGAGTCACGTGTCTTCAAAGTTGGATCTACAGAGCTTCAGAGATGACCGTCACCCCCAACCGGGAGTAGTTTTAAAAAAAATCATTTTCTCGGCAACCATTGGTCTGTCTGATTGACACAAAATTTTACCATCGGAGTGCCTCTGCCTGTAGATGTTTTTTTATTCATAATTATGACATAGGTCACGTGGAACGGACGCCATCTTGGAAAAACTTTACACCTCTATATCTCCCAAACCGCTCAATGGAAAAAATTGAAACATTGCTCATTGTCAAGTACTTTCACTGGGGAATAAGATGTGTTGATGATGATGTCATCGGTGCCTTCATTTTGATGTCATAGTTCGACAAGTACAACGCTTGATCTGATCAGTATGAAAAAAAAAAATTCCTCTGCAATTGTTCGTCCGATGGACACAAATTTTTCAAAATATGAGCAGCTCCTCCTATAGAATATATATATATATATATATATATATATATATATATATATTAATGATAATTATGATATCACAGGGCACGTACAGGTGCCATCTTGGAAAAATCGAAAAACAGTTGCATCTCTATATCGAAAATCGAATCGAAAAATCGAAAAACATCTAATCGAAAAATCGAAAAACAGTTGCATCTCTATATCGAAAATCGAATCGAAAAATCGAAAAACATCTAATCGAAAAATCGAAAAAGAGTTGCATCTCTATATCTCTGAAACCGCTCCATGGAAAAAAATTGAAACATGGCTTATTGTCAAGTACTGCCCTTTGGGAATAAGATATGTTAATGGTGATGTCATCGGTACCTTAATTATGACGTCGTAATTTGACAAGTACAACGCTTGATTCGATCAGTATGAATTTTATTTCTCTGCAACTCTTCGTCTGCTTGACACAAAATTTTCACCATCGGAGTGCCGCCTCCTGTAGAATATGTTAATGATAATTACGACAAAATAGGTCACGTGGTACAGGTGCCATCTTGGAAAACCCGAAAAAACGAAAAAAATTTCATCTCTATATCTCCAAAACTGTTGACTGTGCAGGGTAAGTATTCTATGAATACCATCTAGTTAAAAAGGTGTGTGTGTGCATAAGTATGTCTGAAAATCTTCGACTAAAACAGGTCGATGCCAATATCCACCAAATTTTGCAGATGTGTTGGTATTCCCCAAGGTCAGGTCTTGAGCCCAACAACCCCCCCCTTCCTGTGAGGGGGGGGGGTTAGGAGATGACTTACAATTTTTGCCTGTACATGTGTCACAGTGCAAGTTGTGTACTGATCCCAGCTGCAGACAGGTAATTATTAGATATGGCACAAATATGTAGTTTCCCCATGATCCCCCCCTCCCCCTCCCCCTCCCCAGCCCCTCAGGCTGTTCCCGAAGGGAGCACGTGTTTCTAATTGATAAAATACGTTAACACACACAGTCGTGCTTTGGTTCATGAGGAGCCATGTTCCTCACATTGTCAAAGTAGCAACCGAGTTGCCACAAGCTTTAGCACCTTGACATTAAACAATTAAACAAGAACTTCGGTCGATTAAAAAGGAACGTAACATCAAAGAATTTTGCATTTGTGGCTCCACCATGGACCCCGATATGCATCTGAGATGTCACATGTGCTTCGGCAATCCATGTGTACGAGACATGGCTGCCTGCACCGAAATTACTGGCACATTCGGTGAAGTCTCGTTTGTCACTCAATGTAGCAACTTGAATCAAAATGATTCATAATAATAATAATAATAACAATAATAATAATAATAATGAGTTCCCTTGCAAGAAATTTCAAAGTAGGAGGAGGCCATTAGGCCTGCACTATTATTGCCAACCTATGGTTGTTTATCTGTGATCTATCATTTTAAAATGCTGAGCGGCAAGCGCAAGGAAGCGGCACGTACCGCTTTAAAAGTGTTTGGTTTGGTTCGGACGGACTTTGGACCACCGAACTCTCCAACCATTACGCCACCAAAGCTGGTCGAATCATGATTCAATTGAACCTCTGTTTTTGAAATAACTCTTTTTGACGTCAATCAATAATCACCCTTCGCAGTCAATCGATTTACGTGCTTTCCTGAGTAATTCTTTCACTTATTCTTTCTTTTCTTTTTTGTTCCATCTTGATGTTATGCTCAATGGTTATTTAGATCTTCCTCTGTCATTTGCCACATCTTCTCTATTCCTCATGAGCGTCTTGACTGAACTATGAAGTGCTCACTTGAACATTGCCCTCTAAAGGTTGTTAATGTTTATGGACGTCACCATCTCTGTCTTTATGTTATTGGTCAATCCAATCTGACATCACTAGCGATGTTTTGGATTATGCAAGTGAAGTATTTGCTAAAAGTGCCCTTCATGCAATGTGGAGCCATAGCGTTTATACAGGCCTTGACAAAAAGCATCGCATGTTAAAGCTTTTGTTCTCTTTCTTCCTGATGATGTATAAAGGCAGAAATCTCAAATAACTTGGGTTTTACGGCAAGGTGCATCCAGCATTGTTTTGGACAAACTTTACCATTTACTTTATTCTTCTGGCTCAGGTACATATGTTTAGATTTATATCGCATAATATTTAGATTGTGTCTCTGTCTCTCTTTGTCTTCCCCCTTCCCCCTCCCCCCTCCACATTTTCACATTTGACATTGCATGTTTGTTGTCCTGCCATCTTGAAATGGACATATTGTGTCAGATTCCATCAAGTAACATCACATGGCCATCGCTTTTTTTCCTAACCACGCCAACTCTTGTTCTTTGCAGATGAGTAATCCAGCCATACAAAATGACTTCAGCTACTACCGTAGGACGCTAAGCCGCAACAAAATGAAAAACTCTCACGTGAGTTGCACCGCCACCCATGGAATTTGGAATCGTACTGATAAATCATATTACACAGAAGCAAAATTAAATTTGGCGGAACAGAGACAGGAGAATGTTATCTTCTGATTTTTCACAGGTATCTAAAATAAAATTGATCTGTCGGGTGAAAACGAAAGTCTTACTCTGATGGAAATGGGCTCACAATGACATCATAATGTTGAACTTGGAGAAGGTTTTTATGTGAAACGATTAAGTTCCTGCACATCTTAACAATTAATATGTGGTTTATGATGTCTATATGTCCACATTAACAGCTTTCATGGTGTTGGTGCCAAATACAAAAACAATTTAACTTTCACCAAATATTTACCTCCACCAATACGAAGGTGGATGGAGGTTATGTTTTCACCCCTGTCTGTCGGTTTGTCTGTCTGTGAGCAGGATATCTCAAAAAGTTGTGTACGGATTGGACCAAAATTTGGTGGAGACGTTGGGTGTGTGACGAGGACTAAATGATTCGAATTTGGTGAAGATCCGGGTCCGGATGCGAGAATTTTAAAGTAATTCTTCACCATTGAGAGATTGGGCCAAAGTCCAAATATATAGCACAATATCTGAAAAAATTGTTGACGGATTCGGATGAAACTTGATGGAGGACTTTGGTAGGTGACAAGAACAAGCCAATTAGATCTTCGAGGTCCGGATCCAGATCCGGCCGATCAGTGGGATACAAAACGTGAACTGTTCAGCCTGGCGGCGGTGTAAACTCGACCGAGTGCCATTCCAGATAATCAGGTGAAAGCCAGTGAGATTATGTTAACCGCCATGGGAAGTGAGGTGCGGCTGACATTTTGGGCTTTTGCACTTCGTCAGCAGCACCTCGCTTACCATGGCAATTAACATACTCTTATCTGCTTTCAGTTGTTAAAATCCATTGTTTAACTTGCTCGCTGATGCAGACAGACACCAACCTTCAAAATTACTAGTATTCCATCATTATATTGTCTTCTATCTCATTCACTTTTTCTGCAGTTTTATTACCAACTAGCAAGGGTGTCCAGCATTGCCCATCCTCCTGCCGCTTCCTTTCCCTCCCCCACCCCTCCTCTCCCCCCTCCCATCCCTTCCCCTCTCTCATCCCAACCACCCCCTGCCTCCTCCCACCCCAACCCACTCCCTCCAGACTCTCACTGCATCCCTTCCCCACCCTCCTTCCAC
Source organism: Eptatretus burgeri (assembly GCF_056783735.1). NCBI lineage: Eukaryota > Metazoa > Chordata > Myxini > Myxiniformes > Myxinidae > Eptatretus > Eptatretus burgeri. The sequence goes on from NC_140971.1 coordinate 58,904,443, forward strand.
CCCTTCCTCCTCCCACCCCCGCCTCCTCCCACCCCCCTTCCTCCAGCCTCTCACCCAACCCCGTCCCCTCCCTCTGGACCCCCACCCCCCCCACTTCCCCTGCCTCCCCTGATTAGTGGAGGTTGGTATTGGGTGTTCCTACTCTCTTAGGATGTGTACAGTGCAAAAATGCAAGTCATCTCACAGATGACTTATATTGCCCTCTGCCACCAGCACCTGGTGACGCGCCACGATACACATTTACATAGAGAATTTTTATCGACCTTCCCTCCCAAACCCTGTGACTGCAGATGAAACCAAGTAGCCCATGTTCACCACGAGGTCGAACTTGGTCCATTTGCCAAGATTGGTGGCAATTGGCCCAGTAGTTTTGGCATGATTGGCGTTGGACACACAAAGACAGACACACAGACAGACAGAAAATGACATTTATTTATTAGATGAGAAGGTGGGGTGGGAAGAGGTTCAGACAGGTGTTTACTTCCAGAATAGTGCTCAAAACTTCCCCAATGTTTGCAGGTGTAACAAATGGATGGCCCTTGACTTATTGGCCTCTTCCTGTGTCTTAACTTCTTTGTATACTATTTATTTTCGAATAACACAGTTTGCTTCTTTGTGTTTGCAAAATAACCGAATCAGCTTTTAATTTCTTCAGTCGGGTGCAGAGAATGAAGTTAACAATGAAATGGCAAACAGGATGTCATTGTTTTATGCCGAAGCGACTCCGATGCTCAAAACCCTCAGTGACGTCACATCAAAGTTTGTATCCGAGGTACGATTGCACTCGAGATGGATCTCGAGCAGCAAATCCTTTTTGAACTTTGACCAATTCCCTCGATGTGGAGGTTGAATGACGACGAGGAGTGTTTAACCAACGTTGCGTGTGTCATCTGCAGAACAAGACCCTTCCCATTGAAAATACAACTGATTGCCTCAGTACCATGGCTGGTGTCTGCAAAGTGATGCTTGAGACACCGTAAGTATTTTTCCTGCGCTAATGAGGTTGTATAGCTGTCAGCCTTTGAGTGTTTATGTTATCAAAGCTTGAGATGGCCTCAGCCTGGTGGTTGTTGTTGTTGTTGTTGTTGTGGTTGTAGCTTTGGTCACTCGTCAAGTGAAATGACCGGCGATTTCAAGGATTTAGCAGTGTTCCCCTGGATGCTCCCAGAATTTCGTGTCTTCTACACCGATGTCTGTGCTGGACCAGGGAGGGGCAGCTAACCATACTATATGTGGTGGTTTGTGGGGTGGATAGACAGAGTGGACATGTTAGGGAGCGGTGGTGTCCACACCAGAGTCTCGCCAGATGGATTCTCATTTCCCAACTAAGTGTTGCTTCAGAAGAGTGAATTTTGGGGGCAAGAGTACAGTAGTTTAGGATATTGCTTCGGGGACTATGTTCTACGGACTGTGATGAGAGTTGTCAATGTGATGGCACATGGAGGTGTTTTGTGTGCGAGGAGGTATAACATTAAGGATATGAGAGTAATGGTGAGCAGTTGTATGTGTCATCTGCCATCGGGGTGGAAGATGGGTGGTCACAGATTGACATGGGTGAGAGGGATGTTGAGCTGCAGGAACGATGAATTTGAGTGCCTTTCATATTTAACTGGAATTACAATTCCGAGAACTTTTGTTTCAGCATGTAAGTGGGCTTTGTTTGTAGATCTTGTGCAAACTGTTGCTATCCTGAGAGCTTTGTTTTGTATTTTTTTTGAAGTTTTGGGATCATGCCAATTGGCCTGAAGAAGTGGCGGCCCAGCTTGGGATGGTATAACTGATGGTAGTCCGGATGAGCTGTTTGCAAGTTGTTAAAAGTGATTCTTTGTGTGGTCCAAAGGTTGTATTCGTGAGTGCTTTTCGTGTCTTGATTTTGTGGATCACCTTGGCAGTGAGTTGGTCAATTGGTTGTGTAAAGACCATGTGGGTATCTAAGGTGATGCCTCATCTGTCGAGGGTAATTGATATCTGTAAAGAAAAAGTTGTTTATTGAAGAGGGTAATGGTTGGATGTGCATTGGATTCACGTCTGTCTAGGGGGTGAGAATGGTTACAAAAGATTTGGGTGGCGATGCAGTCATGTGGTTCAGTGTGAGCCAGTTTTCAAGATTGTGGAGATGTTTCTGGAGGGAAAAGATCATCCGCATATGATAGAAGTCGTGAGTCTGCTCGTGGGGTCAGGAGGTCATGGTAGGTTGAAGAGTGAGGGAGATAGTACCTGTGGGACGCGGTTAGGTATAAGTGTGAAATGAGAGAGTGCATGGCAATTGTTTATTTGAGCTTGAAGACAGGGCATAAAGTTTGCTACTCATTTCTTATTGTTGCTGTTGAACATTTTTTTTGTTTTTCCGTGAGAATGTGGCGTGGTACGTTGTCAAAAGCTTTATTCATGTCGATTTCCGCGAGAACAGTTCTCAGCGGGGGTTGTTTTTAGTTGAAGACATCTAGAATGTATTGTGTTAATGTTGAGAGATATCCAGTATTTTGCGTAGGGTGCAGAAGAGTGAAATGGGCCGATTATTATGATGCTGAGTTTGTTAGGTTTCGGTGTTGCTCTAATGATTGCTTTTTTTCCCCTAATAGAGGGAATATTATCATGTGTCCCTGAGTGGTTATATATATTTAGTTAGTGCATTAATGACTAAAGGGCCGAGCTGTTGCAGGTGGATATTTCAGGTATTGTCTGGAACCGGGTGTAATGGCGTGCGCCTGTAATCCGGCTACTCGGAGGCTTGGGTTGGAGGATCGCTTGAGGACGGGAGCTCTGCGCTGGGCCGCGATATAAGAGGATGTAGGGCAGCCCGGAATCATGGCGAAACCCAATCATTATCCCTGTGTCGTAAGAGGCGACCAGGGTTGCGTCAGGAAGGGCATCCGGCGTAAAACCTGTGCCAAATCAGTATGCGGATCATAACGGATGATCCGCTGTGGCGACCCCTAACGGGAGCAGCCGAAAGACGAACAACATTTCAGGTATTGTCTGGTTCTGTAGAATGGGAGTTTTTGGCATTTTTAGCTTATCTTGTATTTAAATTCAAGATAAGGTATTATCATCGTGTACCATCTGTCCGTCTGTCAGTCTCCTATTTTGACTTCTCCGCTGAAACCACTGGGCCGATCCAGCTGACATTTGGCAGCAACGATCCTCTACTGACTGATAACAGGGATTGCAAAGCTCATTCCAGTTACGTGACTTGAAGTCCATCAAAATGGCCGACTTCGTAAATTCCTTCAAAAATCTTCTTTTCCAGACTCACCAGTCAGAATGCTACCAAATTAGGGTTACGACATTAGGCCAGGGTAGGGATGATAAATTGTAGAGGTCATGCCAATCGCATGACCGGAAGTGTGTTAAAATGGCCGACAGTCAATTTTTGAGAAAATCTCGTAAATTCCTTCAAAAATCTTCTTCTCCAGACCCGGCAGTCAGAATGCTACCAAATTTGGGTTACAACATTAGGTCAGGGTCCAGATAAGCTTCAGGTCCAGTAGTCCTATTTTTCTTTATCATATCTGTCACTGAATGAAACTGTTGAAAGGTGGTGGAGCTTCATTGTCGAGTTTCAATTTCTTTAGCCTTTTGGTGATGATCTGTTTCTGCCCAGGCAAAAATGCTACAATTAGAACTATAGTATTTGAGAGTCGTACTCTCGTATACTATAGTTGGCAGCAGGTCCTACTACAGTAGTCTGCAGAGAATTACTACAGGAAAGGGATGGGTGAGAATGGTGGGTTTGTGACTTATTGAAGTTGTAGGGGTTAGCGTTCATGTGAAGTTGTCCGATTGCTGCTTTTTGTTTGGGATTGTGCCCTTTGTTGTTTGGCCGATTTTGAAGCCAATTATTATTCCGTAGCTATATCCTAGGTCAAAATGATCTGATGGGCCTCATTTGAGCCCTTATTCATAGTTACTCGGCTTGAGTTGAGGTCCTATTCTTTTGTTTCCAATGGTTTATTCCTCAGGACCATTCACTTCAAAGATTGTATGCTATCCTTGAGGAATAAACCATTTTGGTGTTCGGCATAATTTAAGACATTAAACTTCCATCGGCTTCACCCAGCCACTTCCATATGTCCAAAGGCCTCACCCAGCCACTTCCCCAGAAAAGCTCCACTGTAAGCGAGAACAAAGACCGTGAACTTCAACTCGTGGAGAGGGATTGGAGGAGAATAGGTTGAAACCGGCAATGCCTTTTTGGATATAATAGTAACAATGAATGTCATTCTGTCCCTTCCTGAAAGCCTTGGTGTCAGGGAAGGGGTTTTTCAGGGTGATCGACCTGGGCAAAGGAGGAGACCTCTGCATCTATCTCAAAGCCTGAGATGAAAGGGAACCTTCTTTGATACCAGAAGGAACTGAGATTGGCTTGGTAAGAGATTGAGTGTGCTTCAGCATATCCTGGGCCCTTGCTGAAAACCGAGTGCGTTATGCAGACAGCCTCTTTGCCATGTTTTTTTTTTTTTCTGCTGAGGCCGTGCTAAGACAGGACGGCTTGGATTGTCATGACCTCAGGAAGGCCAAAGCGTACGCCAACCGCCGTACATTCAGGGGCATGTTCCTAGATGCACGCCTGGTTGTTTCTCATCCTCATCCTCCTCGTTCGTAAAGGGAATGACAAAAGCCATTGGTTCAAAGTCTGCAGCAGAGAAAGCAAAGCCTGAAAGTCGTTTCCCTTTGTGTGCACCTTGAATGTTGTTTTTGTTTTCAATGCTTCAAATATTTCACTCTGGAGATGGAGCTAATGTTTGACCCAAGCCTCAAGTTAATCAAATGTTACACTGGAGAAAAAGTTCTTAAACTATGTACACTGCACTGCTTTGTATTTTTGTAATTGTTGCCAAGTTAAAGATGCGATATGCTAACCATCCGTGGTGCAGATTGCTTGTAAATTTTGTTGCCTGGCTTCGAAGTTTATTTTTAAAATCCTGGAACTCATTTGACTTATGAACCATATATGCCCAGAAGTTTGAGCGTTTTAATTGTATTTAGTAAATTTGGTTATCGTATTGGATAACTCGATTTACGAAATACAATTCATGAGAGGTTAAAATCATTCAGTCAATCTTCGCGGAATGACGCAGTGCATGGTCATTGGAACCAACGGGGTGATAACACAGGATAGCTGAGAAGGTCAACTGGATTAGAGGTTCCGTTTCACCCCCCACTTCTGATTCACAATCCCTTCCTCCACCGAAATGCTACACCTCTTCTTGGCTAATCAAATGTCCTGGCCCAGGGTATGTTTCTAGTTTTTGATATATAACTTGGATAGATGATCTGATGAGAACTTAATTCTTGCACCAGCAAATGAAAGCATCTCATTTGGACCTGGGCCACGAATGCCCTGGGGCTTCTGCGGTGTGTGTTTTCATAACAGTGAATACCGGAGCCGTTTTACCAGCGAGCACACGGCGTCCTTTTGCCTGCGTGTCATGGTGGGAGTCATCATTCTGTACGACCATGTGCACCCAGTTGGTGCCTTCGCCAGGACATCCAAGATTGATGTAAGCTGCTTCTGTCGCACAAGAATACACTATCCCTTGGGAATACGCCATTCAAAGGAAGCCGTTGTGCTGGTTTGGTGCCTTTATTGGAGCTCATTATATAACCAAGAATCCGATGCCATTGTATACAAAAACAGCTGCTCATAATAAGCACTTTAAAGGTTCAATTACTGGCACATGATCATAAACCCCCTCTTGTGCATTGTTATATACAGTCCATGTATCACCACGCTTTCCCTTTTCTCTTTGCTCTTGGTGTTTCATTATTCCCATTCTTTCAGCTCTGGATGAAAACCTTTTGTATTCATCATTTCAGATCTGCTTCTGCAGGATTGCAGAGTCGTGTGTGCATCCTTCGCCATACGCATGGGGAAGGCCCTCAAACATAGTTATTGACTCAAATGGTGGTTTATGCATTGCTCAAGGAATCCCTTTGCATTAGAATAATTGGTGAAATGTTTCTTATGGTCCACCCAGACTCCATTTTCCTACCGTGGTTGAAATGGAATCGAGGAATAAAACCTTTCCTCTTGACTTAAATTGATGGATTTGAGTCGATGTGGAAATGTAGGAGGATTTTTCAGACAAAAAAGGGCCCGACATATTTGAGGAAAATCTGAGTCAGTAGGCACACGACTACATCGTGCACACCTGCAAGCTACAGGAAAGACAGGAGAGCGATTATTGTATTGTTGCTCCTAATTATGAGTCAGTAGCTGTGAAACGGCACAGTTCGCACCATCACCTATTGTCCTGGATATGTATTACGAGCACATTATCCAGGCCCATTTCCTTGTGAAATGTTTATTCTGATCATCCTGCAACTTCTTCATTAACCTCCGCCATCAAAGATCGGAGGTTACTGTTTTCACCCCTGTTTGTTTGTTTGTTTGTTTGTGAACAGTATTACGGAAAAACTCCTTGACGGATTTCGACGAAACTTGGTGGGGGGGTTAGGTATGGTCCAAGGATCATGCCATTAGATTTTGGACTTGGTCCCCCCACCCCAAAAAAAAATTAGAGAATTTTTTTTTGCATTTCTACATGTTTTAAGTGATTTCCAACCCCCCCCCCCCAAAAAAAAAAAGAAAAAAATTTTGCAACTTTTTTTTCGACAAAATTTCGATTTCTTTTTTTGCATTTCTACATGTTTTAAGTGATTTCCAACCCCCCCAAAAAAAAATTTAGAGAATTTTTTTTTGCATTTCTACATGTTTTAAGTGATTTCCAACCCCCCCCAAAAAAATTTAGAGAAATTTTTTTTTTGCATTTCCACATGTTTTAAGTGATTTCCAACCCCCTCCCCCCCAAAAAAAAAGAGAAAAAAAATTTTGCAACTTTTTTTTCAACAAAATTTCGATTTCTTTTTTTGCATTTCTACATGTTTTAAGTGATTTCCAACTCCCCCCCCCCCAAAAAAAAATGTTGGAGAAAAGAACTATAACTCTGTGAGCACTGTTGACATCATATTTAATGAATAAGATATAAGGTTCACTTGAGTGACCCAGCAGTATTGGCGGCGGAGGTTTTGCACTCTCCCGAGTGCTCCCCCTCTAGTTTCATCTTGTTTTCATTCGGCGATTGCCGCACAGTTCTGCCTGTTTTTCGTTGAACGGTTCTGTGCAATGGCACTGCGCATTATCCATCCATTCTTACCACCAAGCTCTGCCATTGCCACCTGGGGATTTTGTGTGTGGCTAGAAGCAATCGTGATTGGAAAAAAAACATGCATTTCATTTGCAATCTATTGCAATATTTTTTAATGCATCGATGCTTTACCCAAAATCGAGGCGTAGAATCGTAAAAACAAAATAGCATGAAATTAAGGTGCCACTTTGTAGGTGTAAAAGGTAAAAAACAATAACAACAACAATAATAAAAGCAACCAGATGCTTTTGTGGCATGTGAGCGAGGTGAGAACATTGGCTGCGAAATTGGGCACTCTTTCGCACCAGCGCTTGAAACCTGCTACAAAAGAGCAGAACAAAGCCTGTTCTGCAGTACGGTAGTATTTTTGTGTCGCACATAAAGTGGCCATTTACGGCCTTCCCAGAGTCCAGCTTCAGTGTGTGAGCCATGCTATTCTACAGCGTTGGGAGTTTGGAGGGAGGAGAGCGTGGAGGGGGTTGAGGTGCTTGTAACTCTTAACATCCGGTTACAGACTCGTTTAATTGCTTGCTCAAACGTACATAACCCGTGGTATTTTTGAAAATAATTTTTTTGAAGGCACCAATGTACTCTACTACATCTTCTAATGGCCCTGGTTCATGCCACCGTCTTGTAGGGTCATCTGAGGAATGTTTTTTGCCCAAGTTTTTGACGAACCAGCTGCACAAGCCTGGCGTTTGACTGAAAGTGACAGGAATTTGCAACAAATTCTTCAGTGTGCCGGCGATAATGCACAAACTCCTCCCAAAAGATATGACCATGAGTTCGTTAACATCCACCAGCTGATGCTAGCATATGGTGATAAATAGGTTAACGTCCACCTGAGATCCGAGGTATGGCTTTAAGATATAACGCCCTGCCTGCGAGCACAAATCTGACAGTTAATGATAGTCAGATTGGGAATTTAACCCAGGCTACACAGCTAAAAGGTAAGTGTGCAACTTGCACACCATCCTATCAGACATTTAAAAGCAGCAATGTGTATTCCCTTATACTCTTGTAGTAATCTGAACGTACACGATGAAAGCATTTTCGAACAACAATGGTACTCGGTAGAGCGCATACCTCCGCCAGAATGAACAGTTTATTTTTGTATCCCACCGAAAGGCCAGACCTGTATTTGGACCAGTCGTCCGTGTCACACACTAAAGTCTAATCAGCTTGTTCTTGTCACCTATCCAACTCATCCTCTAAGTTTTGTCATAATCCGTCCATAACTTTTTGAGATATCGTGCTAT
>NC_140971.1:58922852-58927852 GCF_056783735.1 Eptatretus burgeri
ACCATGGTGACGCTATTTGTCCGGGGGAAGGGGGAAGGGGGAACGGGGGTCGCCTGCTTTCCCTCGACGAAGGCCAGGCCTCTGACAACCGTGTGCCGAGGTGAAAACGCGGTGGTGTCGTTATGAGGGTTGAGTTGATCGTGGTTGTTGTAATTGGTGGGTCTTTATGGTTAGGGTGGTTGTGTGAAGCGGTTGGTCCAAAATAACGATAGCAAAGAATAACGGCTGACTCAAAGATCACAGCCCGGGTGACACGAATAAATCCCATTAAACAATGGTGGGGAAATCTAACTGAACACGGACTTATCGGCATAACTGAACTAAGGACCTATATGGTGTTCTGCGAATTTCCACAGCCGTAACAATATAAATACACACGCACGCACGCACGCACACAGGGGGGAGAACAAGTATTTGATACACTGCCGATTTTGCAGGTTTTCCCACTAACAAAGCACGTAGAGGTCTGTAATTTTTATCATCGGTACACTTCAACTGTGAAAGACGGAATCTAAAACAAAAATCCAGAAAATCACATTGTATCATTTTAAAATAATAAATTTGCATTTTCTTGCATGAAATAAGTATTTGATCACCTACCAACCAGTAAGAATTCCGGCTCTCACAGACCTGTTAGTTTTGTCTTTAAGAAGCCCTCCCATTCTCCACTCATTACCTGTATTAACTGCACCTGTTTGAACTCGTTATCTGCATAAAAGACAGCTGTCCACACTCAATCAATCAGACTCCAAGCTCTCCACAATGGGCAAGACCAGAGAGCTGTCTTAGGACATCAGGGACAAAATTGTAGACTTGCACAAGGCTGGGATGGGCTACAGGACAATAGGCAAGCAGCTTGGTGAGAAGGCAACAACTGTTGGCACAATTATTAGAAAATGGAAGAAGTTCAAGATAACAGTTAATCTCCCTCGGTCTGGGGCTCCATGCAAGATCTCACCTTGTGGAGCCTCAATGATCATGAGAAAGGTGAGGGATCAGCCCAGAACCACACGGCAGGACCTGGTCAATGACCTAAAGAGAGCTGGGACCACAGTATCAAAGAAAACCATAAGTAACACACGACGCCGTCATGGATTAAAATCCTGCAACGCAGGCAAGGTCCCTCTGCTCAAGCCAGCGCATGTCCAGGCCCGTCTGAAGTTTGCCAATGACCATCTGGATGATCCAGAGGAGGAATGGGAGAAGGTCATGTGGTCTGATGAGACCGAAATAGAGCTTTTTGGTTTAAACTCCACTCGCCGTGTTTGGAGGAAAAAGAAGGATGAGTACAACCCCAAGAACACCATCCCAACCATGAAGCATGGAGGTGGAAACATCATTCTTTGGGGATGCTTTTCTGCAAAGGGGACAGGACGACTGCACCGGATTGAGGGGAGGATGGATGGGGCCATGTATCATGAGATCTTGGCCAACAACCTCCTTCCCTCAACAACAGCATTGAAGATTGGGCGTGGCTGGGTCTTCTAGCATGACAATGACCCGAAACACACAGCCAGGGCAACGAAAGAGTGGCTCCGTAAGAAGCATCTCAAGGTCCTGGAGTGGCCTAGCCAGTCTCCAGACCTGAACCCAAGAGAAAATCTTTGGAGGGAGCTGAAAGTCTGTGTTTCCCAGCGACAGCCCCGAAACCTGAAGGATCTGGAGTAGATCTGTATGGAGGAGTGGGCCAAAATCCCTGCTGCAGTCTGTGCAAACCTGGTTAAGACTACAGGAAACGTCTGATCTCTGTAATTGCAAACAAAGGTTTCTGTACCAAATATTAATTTCTGTTTTTCTGATGTATCAAATACTTATTTCATGCAATAAAATGCAAATTAATTATTTAAAAATCATACAATGTGATTTTCTGGATTTTTGTTTTAGATTCCGTCTTTCACAGTTGAAGTGTACCTCTGATAAAAATTAGACCTCTACGTGCTTTATAAGTGGGAAAACCTGCAAAATCGGCAGTGTATCAAATACTTGTTCTCCCCACTGTATGTACTGTATATACGTATATATATATATATATATATATATATATATATATATATATATATATATATATATATATATATATATATATATATATATATATATATATATATATATGTCTGTATATTTGGTATGTATACACAGATGCCAACCCTCCCGATTTCATCGGGAGGCTTCCGAAAATTCACCCAAACTCCCGCCCTTACGATCACTATCCTTATCCTCCCGAAATTTTGATATTTTTGCACTGTTCACTAATCAGAATGTACTAGTATGAGAATTGAATGAAAAGCATCGTCTGCTACGTATGGCATGTGGTAACTCCATAACGTTCGCTGCTACCAAATTGTACGTAAAAAATTGCAAATTCAAATGAGGAGCAGCGAAACATTGGGTCTGGATCTCGCTTATGCGATCATGCACTGAGATTTAGTGCATGCGGTATGTGTGCAATACAGTGCATGCGGTATGTATGCACAGTGTATATGCATGCGATACGCTCACTGCATGCAGCTGGGCCCCGTACCAGCCCGGCGGTCGCGACCACCGTGCGGTGTTTAACAGCCGCTAGAGTTCTACGAGTCGCGCTGCAGCTGTGGAACATCGACTTCGAAGTTACCGATGCTTCAAGCCCTCGATGTTGATTACGAAATGGCAGAAAAGAAGCTGACGAAGACCAAGAAATGGTCTCAGAAGTACAAGACCGAATACAGTCTCCAATACCCGTGTATTCGAAAGTCTGAAAGAGGAATTCATCATGCGTATTGTACAGTATGCAGCGTTGATATTTCAGTTGAGCACGGAGGTCGCGATGATATTCGGAAGCACGTTGGAAGCAAACGGCACACAGACATTGCAAAGGAGAGATCTTCGAGCACGAGTACCGGTACACTTCTGAATTATTTCACCAAACAAGGGACAAGCGAGGAAGAGGATGTTACCCGAGCGGAACTTCTCTTTAGTGGATTTATTGTGGAACATAACTTGCCCATATCAGTCTCAGATCATGCTGGACCTCTATTTCAAAAGATGTTTCCAGATTCAAAAGTTGCTTCAAAGTAGCATCACCGGCCCTTCATCACGTTCATCCACAAAGCAGATCCCTTCAGAGTCGAGAAAGACTGTGATAGTCCCATCTACAGGCAAAGAAGGACCCAAGTTAAGTTCTGCTTTTGCCAAATCACTTGATAGAAGCTCAGCAAAACCTTCGAATCAGAGGTCTTCTTCCTTGGCTGCACCTACCTCAAGCTCTCTCCTCAAACGTAAAATTGGATCTGGTACTACGAGTCTGACCTCTTCTGCTGGCAGTAAACGCAAGTGTGATCGCCCTGCGGCTAAGTGTACTACGAGTTCTACAACTAAAAGCGCATCTTCCTCAAACACTGTGCAGGAATCTAGAGAAAAACGTGTCAACAGGATGTTCTTGTCTCCACAAACAAAACTCTATTGTTTCTTCCTTCGATATGCTAACAAGCTTTTTGAGAAGGGGAATCTTCTGCTCCAAAGAGACGAACCCTGTATTCATCTCCTGCACGGAGAATTGAATGGTCTTCTGAAAGAAATCTTCGTACGGTTTTTGAAACCATCGGTGTCATCGGTTGCTCTGGTAAATGTACCCTTCTCTGACAGAAATCATCAGAAGAATGATGAGGACCTCATGATTGGGAACGATGCCAAACTGTATATAAGGGAACAAAGGAGTCTCAAGAAATCCACCTTCACTCTGAGTGAGTCAGACATCCAAGGTTTCTTCAGTGCAGTTCGCTCATATTATGTGAAAGCCTGCAATTACATCTTCAAAACCTGGCCGCTAGATGATGAATTAGCCAAGCATGCTCAGGTGCTGGATGTTAAGCTACACCAAGAAGTGGGGTTTGACTGTGTGGAGTTTTTCATCAAGAAATTCCCCTGTCTGTTCAGTGGCGGTGATAGTGACATAGACAGTCTTGAGAGTGAATTCGCTCACTACCAGGCAGACGACTCCAAAGCTACAATTGCTACTGAGACAGTGAGAGTGGATGAGCAGTGGCATCGGATTTCACAGCTCACAGATCCCTGCACTGGTGCCAAGAAGTATCCTAATTTGAGCAAAGTGATGAAGGGAATCTTGGTCATTCCTCATTCGAACGCATCATGTGAGCGGGCACTCAGTCTTGTACGGAAGAATCATACTGAATTTCGTCCCAATTTGAGTGTCAAAACCCTGGAAGCTCTCTTAATTGAAAAACTAGCTCATAGCACCCCTTGCTACCAGAGAGAATACAGCAAAGACATAATCAGAAGGGCGAAAAGAGCCACACAGCTGTCACTCAGCAAAGCTGCCATGGAAAAAGCAAGCAGCAGTAGTACCAGCCAGTAAGGTAAGAAAAATATTGCTTATTTTGTGCTTTTTGTTAATCTTTGATTGTCCCCTAACTTATTATATTAACATACATGTAACATTAAAAAGTGCACAATTTTCCCCTTTTTTTGTTCAAAAAGTGGGAATTCTTAACATGTTAAATGCTCCAAAATAGGGCTCAGAGGGCACTAGAGAGCGTCTAGAACCCCAGAGCTTCCAGGGCCCTAAGGTGGGCCCTGGACCCCGCCGCAAGGGTCGAGCGCTTCGCGCACATTATTTGGTGTCGGTTGCAAATCCTCCCTAATTCTGATTTCCAAAAGTTGGCATCTCTGTGTATATATATTTGTGTATGTATATATATATATATATATATATATATATATATATATATATATATATATATATATATATATATATATATATATATATATATATATATGTATATATGTATACATATATATTGTTGCGGTATTCGCGCCCGCCGGCGTGCGAACGGCCACGTAACTCGAATCGCGGCACGTCGCCCACCGGACGGACAATCCAGTCGTGACCCTCTCGGACTAACGCCGGGAACCAGTCACGGGTGGACCTTTCGGTCTCACCGCGATCGAGCCAATCAGCCCCCACGTGGGATAGGGTTGCTCGCCGAATTCGACCTACCTAA
>NC_140971.1:58947852-58960352 GCF_056783735.1 Eptatretus burgeri
TATACATATACATATACATATACATATATATTGTTGTAGACTTCCCGCCCGTCAGCGTGCGAACGACCGCGTCTAACCAATAGCGGTCGCTTCGCCCCCGAACGGACAATCCAGTCGCGGCTTTCCAGATCAATGCCGGAAACCAGCCACGGGTGTGTTTTTAACCACACCACAACCTTGTCCGCACTCTACCCGCGCTACAGGGTCTGATCGCCAAATCTTCGATTTACCTAATTATTCACGCGGGTAGGTTACCGAGAGATTGTACCTCAACGGGACCGCTTGGAAACGAGCCGCTTAAGCAGCTCGCTTCCTTTAGGGATAATCGAGCGGGGTATTATCGCGCAGTCCCATTGGACCGGATCACTTTACCAGCTATTTAAAAACCAACTATATTCCGAGTGCAAGATGGGGCAGTTCAATGAGGGAATGGACGCAACGAACAGGTTTACATTCACACAAGGACATTTATTATAATAAAGCACGTATGCAATTAAACAAGGCAAAACACTCATGCAATTATACAAGCAACAAAAGCACGACAAAATAACTACAACCGTCTACTTATTATGTACAGTCACTTGCACTTAACAGCAGTTCCTACTTATTAGACGGGCCCACAGACACACGTACGCACACACACACACACACACACACACACACACACACACACACACACACACACACACACACACACACACACACACACCCAAGAAATGGTGGGAGAGGCCTTTAATAACGAGCTCCAGCTCGGAGGACAGGTGAGCTGAAACTCAGAACCGATCTCGAACCTCTCCACCTCGTGTGGTCTTCAAGTTGTTCGGAACCGGGCTCCAGCGAGAGCAAGCTGGATCCAATCGCTGAGAGCCGCGATCCTTCCCGAGCTCCCGCGAATCCTCCCGCACTTCTCAACACGTGCTGGTGAGACGAGGCGCCGATCCTTCCAGTCGATGCGTCGCTTCCCCGAGGAACCACCTCCACGAAGAGGTCGATGAGTCGCACCAAGCCGGGAACCAAAATGGAGAACAAAGAGCTCCACAAACCAAGAAGAAGAAGCCCCCACTCGCAGCTCAAGCCGAGCGATCGGCTTAACTTCCTTCCAAGCAAAAAGCTCTCCCAAGCCAAGCAGAAGCCGAAGCTCACGGAACCATCAAAGCAAAAAGCCTCCTCCCGAGCCAGGCCTCAGCCGAAGCTCACTGAGCCAGCCGAAGCAAAAAGCTTCCGAAGGCCTCAACCCTAACCCAAGCCAAACAGGACCCAAAGGTCTGCTGAACGACTACTCTCAACTCCCTTCTCCAACTCCACCCACGAATAAAAGAAAAGATCTCCTCTTATCATTTTCCTGCCCTTCCCCCGCTCCCGGCGTGACTCATGACTCATGCCCTCGTGCTTCATCCCCCCGCTCAGCCAAGTGGGAGGGAGTTGTTGACATCATGAGCCATGGGACGGCAGGGTGGTTCTTCCTCTTCACGGAAGAGGGTAGGGATGTCTCCATTGTTCGTTCCCTAACTATTAAATCGATCCGCAGCGCATCTAATCGATTTCTAAACATTTAAACAATGGAAGGTGAGCTATCTAGGGAAAAAGCACTCATCGACATAGCTGACGAAAGGAACCTGTATGTTTTGTGCAATCGAATTCCAAATTCGTAACAATATATATATATATATATATATATATATATATATATATATATATATATATATATATATATATATATATATATATATATATATATATATATATATATGTCAAGGAAAATTTTAACTCATTTCATCTGTTTATACTTTTTTTTTTAAAGCGTTTATGTTTCTCGGACTATCTTGTCCCGTGAACTTTTTAATAGTCTCATATTTGTGATTGTTTGGAAATGTATATGGTCACCAGCTAGAAAATGCTTCTACGTACATACCAAATAAAGGCTCCTTGAAGAGTAGCAAGTACAGTTGGGTCAAAAGTCTACTATTTTCTTTGAATAATACACCTGCCCTAGTGTACACATCATTTGTGCCAAACATTGTAAACTCGAGTAACACCTTGCAAACTGACGAATCCCATTTCACAGTTTCAGACAGATGTCAAGGTCTGTGTTTGGCAGAACCTCACAATTCATCGTACCCTCAATGCATCACCCAACAATCTTGGTTGCTGTAAATGGCGTAATGATCTGGATATGTTCAGCTATCGTGAAGTCCGGGTGACTTCCATGGAGTATTTCAAGGTTTGCATGGGCTCTCGGTTTCGCTCTTTCTCGTAGCTCGAGTATCCGTAAAGAGACGGTTTGTTTTAGGATGACAGTTTCACCATATAATTCAATGAACTTTCAATGCATCTTGTATCCAATAAATATGGGTGTCTAATCACAAGAGGTTAAAACGTTTAAAACATTTTTCACTTTGTGCAGTCGACGCCATGTTGTCCTGCTACTATCATTCAGGCCAATGGTCGTGCTCACTACGATTTTGTGCATTCTATGAGTTTATGGTCAGGACGGGAGCTGTATGAAAGCAGTTCTGTCCTTTACACATCATATGTTGGTTTAACTTGAGAAATTACTTGTGCATTGTAAGGCATTTTGAAACTTGCAATTGATCAAAATAAATCCGACTTAAACACATCTGGAACATGCATTGTTTCAAGAATTATTGCGTGGCTGTGTGTTATCTTTCAGGGATATATTCTCCTACAAATCAAGTTAATATAATACTTGGAGTTATTTGTTTTTTTTGGTGTCTTTGGAATGATCCAATGTGAAGAATAATCCACATGTGGGACAAGGACATGACAATAATCTGAACAAGTCAAGGCAGTTGATGGGATTTGAACCTTGGATCCCACCATCAAGAGCTTTGTGCTTATAGGGTGGTATACAGCAAGCCCACCCAAACATCCAGTGGGTCATGTGCAGATCAGAGGGCACATTTTTAATTGGTAATTATGGCAATTGATTGAAACCCTTCAAATTCTAGCAGTGGGGAGGGTTGACTCCAATTGTGCAATGTATCATCCGACCGTTAAAACCCTCGGATATATTTCTGATGTTGTCTGTTTGTTGTTTTGTCCACAGATGAAAGGATGTATTAAAGTTTTGAAGGACCAGCCACCAAACAGCGTCGAAGGCTTATTAAACGCCCTGAGGTAATTGTTGTACTGGATACCACTTATCATGTGGGATGTTTGTTATGCACCCTGAACCAAGCAGAGTATTTTTAACTTAACATAAAATTTATGAACTTCCTCTCCCCGCCCACCGATGACGTAAGAGCCAATTTGATCAAATCCAACTTGTATGCTCCCTCTAGAACATCACTACTGCCGAAACCAGTCACTGCAGACTGTTTAAACTTCCAGTAGCGAAGGCTAGCAGACAGCACACCTAACTTCATGTCTCACCGACTCTTCCGATGCCATGCCCAGCCTGCAGGGAACTGGGTGATGGTTTAAAGTCAGGTTGGGAATCAAACCCAGACTGGACAGCTCAAAGGTGATTATGTTACCTCTGAGCTGTACTGTCAGTCCAAGAGTGAATGATTCTTTCCAAAAAGCCATAATAACTGTTAAAACAACAGCAACAACAAAACTGGATTGTATTTACTGGAAATGACCACTCCCTACCGGAGTTGCAAGGGACGAGGAGGGTGGCAGCTTTATGTAAATGTGTATCGTGTAGCCGGCGTAACACAAACTTAGAGTGTTTGTGTCGTCTTCCCCCTCCCAAACTCCCGCGACAATTTTTTTTTATGCCTCAAACCCTACTGGGCACACCCCAAGACACAATTACAACCATTAAATCTCAACTCGATCCATTTTAAGTTGGAGGTGGCCATCCCAACTTAGTCGAACATTCGTATGCACACCCTGAGTACAACCTTCAAGTTTCAACACATTTCTTCCCACAAACAAACAGACAGATACGTATGTTTCAAAGCATTCCCCCACATATACGATGATTATCGTGTTTATTATACTATAATACAGAGAATTGGCATATTATGGAATGATTTGGACAACTTTCGAGAGTTTGATTTCTTTCGCGATACCATCCAGTTTTCCAGTTATTCTCTCCAGCGGTAAAAGGATGTAATAGCGGTTATGATAATTAACCCACTTTTTATGATAATTCCCCACTTCAACATAAAAGTATAAACCTAAGTTGGAGTTGGCCATCCCAACATAGTACAATGTTCCCATGTACACCGAGAGTACAACCACCTCGTTTCAACTTATTTTGTCCAGCAGTTTTGAAGTGCATACAATACAGAGCACTATGTTAATTGGCCAAGTAGTTTTTGATTCCATTCGGTTTTTATACAGAGCTACTATAAAAATACCGTAAACATGCTGGGACTTATATGCCTGGTGGTGGCTTAATGGTTAGGGTGGTGGGCTTGATCTGAGGATCCTAAGTTCAAATCCTACTCGGCTGTAATACCAGGTGGGGTTGACTTCGCCTGTCATCCTTCCGAGGTCGGCAAAATGAGTGCCAGCTTGCTGGTATACTGTGTCGGAGTGGCGACCCGTCCAGCATTGTACCCAATAGCCAAGGAGACTGCTTCGGCAGCACCAACGCTCTGCACAGAGTTTGGTCCCAATGGATGGATGAATGCCGGGACTTGTAATACATTCTGCCACCGGGTGGCGCTACACTATACATATTTGCGGAGATAATTTGCATTGCCGTTCCCTCTTGAACATCCGTGACTATGATGTTTTTTGTTTTTTAATGGCCAAAGCCTTTATAATCCTGCATATACTCAAGTACAACCAACAAATTTCAACTCATTCCGTCCAGCAGTTTAGTTGTGCATAGAAGTCAAACACACGCATGCATGCAGAGACACCAATTTATGTATAATATACAGTATATGATGAACTTAATTTCCAATAAAACTTGTTTTCGGTGTTTCACAACTGATGACAAATGTTTATGAGAAAAAATGAGTGGTACAGCAATTGTTTTTTTGTTTTTTTTTGCTTCGTCACAGGTACACAACGAAGCACCTGAATGACGAGACGACGTCGAAACAGATAAAGAGCATGCTCCAGTGAAGAAGAGGGTCGAACAGATTTTAAATATTCTTGCCGATGTTTCATCTCAGATGTTGGCTGCGGTTAAATGTTCCTGTGTGGCTGTATTTTTACGCTGCGATATCTACAAGTGAGCTCGTTTTGTTGTGCATGATGTAAATGTTAAGTCGGGCAGTATTTTGAACAGGCCCTCTCTAAGCAGGAATAGTTACGGCCAGTCGCTGTGGCGAAACGGTGATGCTGAATCCGCTGCGGGATGGGGCTGACTGCTGTTGTTCTCGCATGGACTCACGGGTCTGGTGTTGGGGGTCGATCATCAGCTCATAAGCTTCGTGTTCGATGAAGTCGTCGATTCTTGTCACACAACCGGGTTTGCACATTCACAGGCACAGCCAGCTTGCTTTGGAAATGGATTTGTAGAATACCTGTTGCAACTACAATAATTGCAGTTGTGTTGGGTACTAAATTAGGGTTTGTAAATAAGTACCCCTCGTGGTAAAGGTATATGCAAAGTTACACAGATAATGTGGGCCTTGTATCAGTCTGTCTTTTTAGGAAGACAGCGACGTGGCATAAATCAGTCCATTACGAGGAAGTTTAAGATTAGTATTTTCAACAATAGTAACATGGTGGCTTGATGCGTACCCACCACCTCCTGCCCCCGTCCCCCCAGATATTGCAAGCAGCATATACATTTAATTTAATTTGGAGCCTGACCGAAAAGTGATACAACAATGTGTGGTTGAGGGGAGTTGCACCGCATTAATAAATCATTTTCAAAAACTTTCAACACATGTGAATCAGGCAAGGTTTGCATGAAAGTGTTCCGGAGAAGCTTCCCAACTAATTTGGCACTTCGCGTTCCCAACCCTTTCCCTGTGAAGTTGTTGCGTTGCTGTATGCGTGTGTGCTGTGGATGGTTTTCTTTGTCCCAGCAGCAAGTTGTCCCATGCATGCAACATAGTGGTAAAGTCATTTGAGTAGTTGCTGTTTTTTGAGAGACAGATGGATGGAGAGAGAGTGTGAAGGAGAGAGAGGGACGGAGGGAAAGAGAGAGAGAGATAGAGATAGAGATAGAGATAGAGATAGAGATAGAGATAGATTGGGAGAGTGAGAGCTCCATTTCTTTGGAGCTGATCAATTTGTTAACAGCCATGCTGTGGGACCAACGACAACAGGTATCAACATTGTGGGAAATCCAGAGGGTTATCCTTCGTTCTTGCCGCCTCTTTACACCACCCTCCAATATTTTTCACATTCATTAATTTGGCGTCTATTATCGCACTTTGGTGTTTGTTATATCGAACAATGAATCTTCATCGTCGATGGTCTCACCGCAACGGTTTCATATCATATTTGCATCAGTTTTTGTATGTAATTAATGCACAATATAGTGATGGTGGTATGGATTCTAACAATAGCAGAAGCTCAATTTGTAGGTCTGGTTATAATCTCCAACTTGAAACAAAACAAAACTAAAAACCCGAGACCTGCACAATTGCTACGACATTAAAAAAAACCTCTGCCTGGACAATCTAGCCAACAGGGGGCGTCACTGCCACAGTTTCTCTCTGCAATAATGAATGCACTGTTAAAATTCTGCGAGCAGTGTTAGGTCAGACAATCAGGCGACATAATTCCAAAGTCCAACCACAGACCAATTTTCACCCAGTCACGGTCAAATTATCAAGCTCAAATTGCTGTCGGTGTTGCAAAGCATTGGTTTCCAAGCCATATTGTTCATGCCAAATAGTCAATCCGCATCTTGTCAATCACAACAAGAATGTATCAACTGATGTCAAGTTGAATGTCTGCCGTGCATTATTCGGATTGCGTATGCCCTTTCCTACGTAGTTTATTCGCTGCTGGTTAATCTATCCATTTGCTTCGCTGCACATGATGAGTATGTAAAAACTTGGATGTAGATTTCCCCAAACCAAAATATATGATGGGTTGTAGTGTTGTCCTGCCATCACACACACACACACACACACACACACACACACACACACACACACACACACACACACACACACACACACACACACACACACACACACACACACACACACACACACACACACACACACACACACACACACACACACACACACACACACACGTTAGAAACCTGTGGATCTTTTTCATCTTTTGGGAGACTATCCAATCGTGGAACTGGTTGTGATTGAATAACTGTTTTCATCCTCTCAATGCCATTATGTGTTCATCGAACTCGATTTTCCCGACGTGAATGTTTCCTACTCCCTGGCTTGAAGAAGTCGAATGTAAAACAAGAAAAGAAAAAAAAAAAAAGGTAAAATGTTGCAATATGACCACAATCAATTTTGAAAGGGAAGCCCTTTCAGGATGAGTTAGTGATTTTTGTTTGTGTTATATACAGTACATACACATACACACGAGGTGTGTTTGTACGACCTAACCTGGCACCACTGAACACTGCACGTTAAATTACACCCTCTAGTTTAAACCAGCGAGGAATCCAAAGGCTCGTATTTTATATTTCGTATTTTCGAGTTTTATTTCTCACCTGTTGAAGCAATCTGCGAACCTATTTATCAGGTAATATTAGGTGGGTGAGTGATTTCTGCTCTTTTCTTATGAGGAAGCCTTTTTCTACTTGCGTCGCAATTCGAGTTCAAAGTGTGAATACAAAGTAATCTCGACGTTGTAGAGATGAGGGGCAAAGGGGGTTGGGGGGGGGCTTGAGAGTTGTGGTTGTGAGTGGTGACGGTGGGGAGCAAAATGAATAAATAAATAAATAAATAAATAAATAAATAAAGCAACACCATTTATATAATTATCGATTAGGGTTGTGGTTGTAATTTATGGACAAAGATTTATTCCGTTGAGTTCAGAGATTTATCCTAGGAATGACTAAATAAGGAAATATTGATCCATTATTGTTACTTGAATTTGAATGTTTGATTAAAACGGCATGTTCGGGGTGATGGGGGAGATATATTTATGATGATGATGAGGATAATATTAATATACTCCCAGCCGAGTGTTATTATTATTATTATTATTATTATTATTATTATGATGAAGAAAGAAAGGAAATAGTTTGTAGCAATCGATTGCCTGTTTGTAAAAATGATTGTGGACCCTGATGGATAAACTTCACCGCCAAGTCATGACCGTCATGGTAAAGCAGGAATTTTAATATCTTGGATGTTAAAACTCGTACATTGTCATTGGGTGAGGAGTTTGCTTTGAAATGTATCGGTAATTGTGCTTCACGTGATCAGTTGTGGGCATATTCCCAGTAAAACTTGTTTATGGATTAAACCGGAAATATCTTTTGCAATGACTTTCCTCTCTTTCTCTTCCTCTCTATCTCTGTTTACACAACTCCCATCTACGTATCTTTCTTTGAAAGCTTCTTTTGATTCCACTCCAAAAAAAAAAAACCACTCTTATGGCAGACTCCTCAGGTCTTTTGCTCCCGACGAGGAGATTCCAATATATTGGTTAAAATTTTTGGCTTCATGGATGATTTCAGATTTTGCTGTCAAACCGACTTTTACATGTCGAGACGAAACGGTGCTCTGCTGATGATTCAGTCGGCCTCGTGGTCTTTGTAATTGGGATGTGTAAACACGGTATGTGCTGAGGCAGCCATTGCTATTCTCCCAAGCCCCCTCCTGCCTTCCTTGCCTGTGCTGGATTGATCGCTTACAATAGAGCGGTGTATAAGTTCCACGTTGGTGTTTGATCCCATGAGAATACTTTTGTCGAGCTCGGTGTAAATTTGGTTCATCGATGACTTTGTATAAGCACAAACTCGGGAGCGTTCGTGTTTGATCTTCTTCGTTTAATATTGCTTCTGGTCATTTTTATTGCCTGTTTCCTGTTCAACAATGCTCCTTGTACCAGGATTCCAACCCTGATGTTTGTTTGTACTGAAAAAAAAAACGTCAAGAAAATCCTGATATCAAATGATTGAACACCTTTCCTGTCATTATTCGTGGTCTCCATGGAAACGCCCATTGTGCGTTCCTGTCGACCAATATAACTTGGTTCGTCTTACCGTGAAGGCCCTTTTGACTTCACCGAAGGTCCGATGGCTTCCTGGAGCATGGGAATCTCTTATCTCTCCACCAATGATTTATGTTGTTTATTACCTCTTCCACCGAAGGTAGACAGAGGTTAAGTTTTCCCCATGTCTGTCTGTCTGTCTGTGTCTGTGATGCAGGATATCTCAAAGTGTTATGGACAGATTCGGACGAAATTTGGTGGACAGGTTGGGTGTGTGATAACACAGATATGATTGTGTTTTTGTGAAGATCCGGGTCTGGATCTGAGAATTTATCTTTTCGTGATTCTTCACAATTGAGAGATGGGGCTAAAAATTATATATACAGCACTGAGGATGGTATAGCATGATATTTCAAAGGGTTGTGGACGGATTATGTCAAAACTGGGTGGATTCGTTCGGTCAGTGATGAGAACAAGCTGATTACTTTTTTGTTAAGGTCCAAATCCAGATCTGGCCTATCGGTGGGATACGAAACGCAAACTTTTCACTCTGGCGGAGGTATGCACTCGACTGAGTGCCGTTCTAGTTTTGCATGCCTCAGTGTGGATGGGTTAATGGGGAAGGGGTGTGGGTAAATTGTGAAAATGAAAAGGAAGGATGACACGAGAGATTCGGGAAGTTTGGAAGGATCCAAGCTAACACCCTGTAAATCCCTTTCGTATGCAACTTCTCCCCTTGTACGATGGTGCATCCGTATGTTCGTCTTTCCAATTTTTCCTTCGCCTCGTTAGTCTCCTCTTTCATGTCCCTTAAGACCTATAAAAAAAGGAGGGAGGTGTGATTGAGGGGAAGGGAAGGGGTATGATTTGTGATTCCCTTCTTTCTTTGGTGGGGGGGGCGGGGGGAGGTGGGGTGTGATGTAATAATATTTGTTTGAGGGTGGAGTGTTATTGGGATGAGGCGTTAAGAGAATAAAAGAGGGAGGGGTGCCATGTGTGATTGGGAGGAGGGGTGTGATTTGAGGGGGAGGGTGGGGATGTGGTGTGATTTGAAGGGGAGGGTAGGGATGTGGTGTGATTTGAAGGGGAGGTTAGGGATGTGGTGTGATTTGAAAGGGGTGGGTAGGGATGTGGTGTGATTTGAAGGGGAGGGTAGGGATGTGGTGTGATTTGAAGGGGGTAGGGAAGGGATGTGGTGTGATTTGAAGGGGAGGGTGGGGATGTGGTGTGATTTGAAAGGGGGGTAGGGATGTGGTGTGATTTGAAGGGGAGGGTTGGGATGTGATGTGATTTGAAGGGGAGGGTTGGGGTGTGGTGTGATTTGAGGGGAAGGGTAGGGATGTGTTGTGATTTGAGGGGAGAGGGTATGATGTGTGATTTGAAGGGGAGGGTAGGGATGTGGTGTGATTTGAAGGGAGAGGGTGGGGAGGTGGTGTGATTTGAAGGGGAGGTTAGGGATGTGGTGTGATTTGAAGGGGAGGGTAGGGATGTGGTGTGATTTGAAAGGGGGGTAGGGATGTGGTGTGATTTGAGGGGAGGGTGGGGGTGTGGTGTGATTTGAAGGGGAGGGTAGAGATGTGGTGTGATTTGAAGGGGAGGGTAGAGATGTGGTGTGATTTGAAGGGGAGGGTAGGGATGTGGTGTGATTTGAAGGGGAGGGTAGGGACGTGGTGTGATTTGAAGGGGAGGGTAGGGATGTGATGTGATTTGAGAGGGTGGGGGTGTGGTGTGATTTGAAGGGGAGGGTAGGGATGTGGTGTGATTTGAAGGGGAGGGTAGAGATGTGGTGTGATTTGAAGGGGAGGGTAGGGATGTGATGTGATTTGAGAGGGTTGGGGGTGTAATGTGTGAAGGTGAAAGTTCTCCATTATTCACGTGTACAATATGTGCATTGCAGCTGAACGTCCATGTGTACCTCCAAGGTGAGCAAAATCAATGCACCATTTTTTTTTTTTTTAAGTTTCGAACTCATCCCTGTGGGGTGAGATATATATATATAGTTTCACACGTTGGAGGGATCAGTCGGAAGGTTACCTGACGGGCTCCACTGTGGACAGTAGATGGCAGCAACAGACCAACCAATCCCATGCAGGGAAAGTCAATGTCCCAAAGGTCTTTTTTACCCGTAATATCTGTAACCGGAGGGTGCACGATGTACATACTGGAAGGATTTATTGTTGGGGATGGCGTCATTACATCCATCTCACCTTTGGTGACGTCCACCGTTTCATCTGTATCTCTATCTGTGAGTAGGATACCTCAAAAGGTTTGGGATGGATTGGGACGAAACATGGTGCACATATTGGGTGTGTGACGAGGACGAATCGATTCGATTGTGATGAAGATCCGAGTTCAGATAATAATAAAAAATTTTTTTTTAGTGATTCTTCACCATTGAGAGATGGGACCAAAAATGATATGGAGTGTATCATGTTTCAAAAGGTTGTGGATGGATTCAACCGAAATGAGGTGGATGGGTCGGGTGGTTCACCAGAACAAGCCGATTCGAATTTGGAGGTCCGGATGCAGATGCAACCTATCGGTGGTATCTGGGATCCCAAACGTCACCTGTTCAGCCTGGTGGAGGTGTGAGCTCCAGCGAGTGCCCCTTCTGGTTCGTTGCTGATCTCACGATCGTCCATGTTAATCGTTTCCTGCGGTTGAGCCACCGCTCTGTTTAAATCGTTCGACGTGGTTACCCGCAAACGATATATATGAACTGCCATGAGAATTGATTTTAAACATTCACCACACTGAACCTCCACTATTACTACTACAACTACTACTACTACTACTACTACTTTTTCTTCTTCTTCGAAATTTCTTCACCCAAGTTATTTCGAAGCAAGCCTGACGTTCGACAGCCGGCCATCAGGGTTTCTACTCCGGTATGATTACACTACCAGGGCACCTCCTGATACAACACAACACCCGAGCCGTGAAGAACCACAATCGGCTCGGATATCGAACCCAAGCTCGACGGCTTCAAGGTAAATCTCTACAGCAAGTCGAACAGCAACCATCCTGTGGGGAATCTTGCTCATGGACGTCGAGAATAGCCTGTGACGTTGTGCTTGTGAGTCATAATGCTGGGAAACGCCCTCTCCCCTCCGCAACCCCTCAACCTCTCACAGCAGCCATTGATGACGTAACACGGAGAGGGGAAAAGAAAAAACGGTGATGCGAAATCGATGAAGTGAAAGCGTGCGTCATGTTGTGGAGGCTGTCGATGGAAAAGCAGGTGCACCTGCCGTGTCCTCGTCCCCCCGCCGACCTCGTTATTATTGCCGATAGACGAGCCGTTCTGTTATGATGTCAAAACACCGGGAAACGGGTTCCGCATGGACGAGACGGTTATTTCTGCTTTGGACAAACTACAAAGCCTTCCTGTAGTCCAGGTGTACCGACTACCGGACCGTCTCGGGGATCATCTTCCTTCGTTTTGCTTCAATCCTCCCCGACGATCAATCACC
>NC_140971.1:58972852-59007852 GCF_056783735.1 Eptatretus burgeri
ACCGCCAGGCAGCCCCTTCCCAGGACCCCTACCATCTCTCTCGGGCCCCCAGCCAGGGAAACTTGTGAGCTTGGCGCTCCCTCATTGTGTTGTTATTGGTGCGTTTCGCAGGCGAAGCCCACGCATCCTGATCTCCGATCGCCGCAAACACCAGACGGACGCTTCCGTCACAAAGCAGAGAGACCAGACCCACGGTCGAGATGGCTACCGAAGACCCTTGCGCCATCCTCGATTTATTCGACTGTGAAACGAGCTTTTATCAACCCCCTGGTGCCGACATCTGGAAGAAGCTTGACTGTGATCTGCTCACGCCGCCCCTTTCCCCGAGCCGCTGCGACCTCGATTTCCTGCTTTCGTCCGAGACCTGGTCTTGGGGTTCAGTGGCCGACCTGTGCGGGGACGCCGGATCGAGCAAGGACAGCCAGCTGCAGGCGTCGGATGCGCTGGATTTTCTATCCAGTCTCTTGGAGGAGCACAACGAGCCGCCCGATTCGGAAACCGAACAATGTCCTGAGGTTCTGCAGGACTGCATGTGGGGGGCGTCCTCGTGCTTTGAGCTCGCCGAGCCGTCGCTGAAAGAGAGTGCGGTGGCGACTCCTCCCACTCCTTCCACCGATCCCACTCTTCTGCCTGCCGTGTCCGGCTGTGATCAAGATTCTCAGCCGTCTAGCGAGGGATCGACCGATTCGAACTCAATCTCGGCAAATGAGTCTCCGTGTCCGGAGCCACGCGGTTGGGGTCGACCGCGCAAGCAGCCCCTGTGCAGACTTTCCACGGGTCTCGATACACCTAGTGATTCAGGTGGGTTTTACTCTATTGCCATGATTTCTCTTGCGGCGGTTGTGATCATGAGGTTGAATTTAGTGGTGACAAAGCGTGATATGGTGGAAAATGACGACTGCGGTCACTGGTGTCGATGATCATGATAAACGAAATGCTGCTGATGGTGTTTGTGTTGATGAAAATGGTGGTGGTCGTAATCATGTTGGCGGTCATACCGGTGGTGGTAAACATTATAGAGATGCGGTGTTGATGCCAAGTTCTCAAGGTCCCACGGTTTACAAAACGCGTTCTGTTTACGCATTTCCCACGCACACACGAACACACAGCTTCACACCTTCCCAGAGCATTCCACACGAAGCCCCTGGCGATCTTCTTACAAACATTTTGAGACTTACCAGTTGGACAGATGTAGGACTCGGCTCGGGTTGTTGTTGTTAAATGTCACCCCAGCCTCCCACCACCCACACAATCAGAGCCAAAACGCAGACACAACATCATAGTGGATACCTCCCCCACTTTCTACCCGTGTGGATGATCAAACACTGCTGTCTGGGTCAGCATGCACTGCTTTTGCTGGATTCGCGCAAAGACGAAACCGCAGCCGAGCCCGCCCTCGATTCCCGAAGTT
Source organism: Eptatretus burgeri (assembly GCF_056783735.1). Taxonomy (NCBI): domain Eukaryota; kingdom Metazoa; phylum Chordata; class Myxini; order Myxiniformes; family Myxinidae; genus Eptatretus; species Eptatretus burgeri. The sequence goes on from NC_140971.1 coordinate 58,974,264, forward strand.
GCGGAGAAGCAGCAGCTGCGCAAGTTGGTCTCTCGAGTTCCAAAAGAACCATGTTTGACAGTGTAGGAAAGGTTTCAGCTGTCAGTTCCTTCCGCCTTTTGTGCGATTGCGATGCATCCACAGAAATATTCCGCCTGCCAGGCACTGTGCAAGGCTCGGTGCATTCTGCTTCAGCCAAGAAAAGCTTGTATCATATCCGCAAGAGGCCACGACTGATCATAACAGAATACAAGACGTGTTATCGTCCAACTCCATTTCTCGGGTACATGATGCTGTAACGCTCTTCCCGTCTCAAATTTATCTCCGCTCTCCCTTCCTGACTCGTTTTGAAAAGCATCGCAGATCAAGTCGATTAGCAGGGGAGCTGAGTGAGCAGAATACCGATGATGATCGATGCAGCTGCTGCAGCAAGATTGCTGCCGGTTGCATCATGAACGCACGCTCGGCCTCGTCTCGGACACGTATCACGTGCGCCCTGTTTGGCAAAAGTACCTGCTCTTTCGCGTGCTGGCTGTCTGCCTGCGTGCTTTCCGTGCTGTACACGAAGCTTTCGCGATCACGTGGGCTCGCCACTCCCAAAATGGCACCACGACTCTGTGCCAGCTCAATGATTGGCCCAGCTGATCCATTGCTTCGGGAATATCTGGCAAACCTCGGGTGGCCTTGTTAATCTATTTTAAAGTTGAACTCTAATGGATAACTCAATGTTTGGGTTCTGTCATGTCTCTGCTCTTTGATAGCTCAACGGATACATTGATTGTAAAAGCTTATTAGTTGCTGTGATGTTGATTAGTTGCTGTGTCAATCATGAAATGAGGAACATTCATAACATTGCTGTCTCGTTCACCTTTGCCCTCAGAGGAAGAAATTGATGTTGTGACCGTGGAAAAACTACAGTCATCAGGATATAGGACTTGTCAGAAAAATACAAACACAGCTGGAACTCGGCTACCACCACGGTGCACCGTTCCACCAAGGATTGCCGGCACCCTTCCGATACACCAGCAGCACAACTACGCGGCACCGTCACCTCCAAGTCCCCCAGCCAAACGTCCCCGTCACGACACACAACGAAGCACTGGGCTCCACGCTTGCCGCTGGGTGATGCAGGACGGGAGGATGAGTTGGAGTTCTTCAACAACAGCCGGCTGTATGTCACGGCAAAGCAGCGCCGGAAGCAGTGGTTCGGATTCTTCCGACGACCTGGAACGACGGCGGACCCACAACATTTTGGAACGACAGCGGCGAGACAGTCTGCGATCGTGCTTCACCCGGCTTCGTGAACAGTTGCCTGACCTCCGCCACCAGCCTCGGGCCGCCAAGGTTGCAGTGCTAAGAAGGGCCGCCGAGCATGCGCGTGCCCTGCAGGCAGAAGAGAACCGCTTGCACGCTGAGCAGAAACGTCTCCAGACACGGCAGGCACAATTGAGAGCCAGGCTACAGAAGTTGCAGCCAGGAAATGACTGACTGGCACCTGCTTACATCATTGAAGCTCTTTGTCTTTGAAGACTGAACTTTTCATCTCTACCAGTTAACACCCCTCCTTGAGGCATCAATTTCCATTCTCCCCACTTGCCTGAACTGTGTTTGGAGGTACCAGTCTGGCTGGTTTCCCCTGGCAGTGCTGGTTCCATCAGCTGGCTATTGGGACAAAAACAGAGAGATGGAGAAAGAGAGAGAAAGACATTTTGTCCCGATCGGAGGGCATCAGTGAGAGATAGCTGCATACTTTTTCTCAAAGAAGTTGAGAAATTAAGACAGGCCACAGGCCACTTGAACATACCTCATCGGAATGATATGATCACATTTCTTGGGCATCTCATTGCAAGACTTTGCTCAGCAAAGATTTCCAGCAGATCTTTCACAGCCCCGCGAGCTGGAACCTACAATGGCCATCTGTACGTCCGAGCACCCCTTTCCGAATACGAGCTCTGACTTTCCCCTTGGAAGATCGATGTGCACGGGATGCTTTCATCAAAAGACAATCGTGGAAAGGTCGCTTTGCATCAGAAATAGCGTTTCAAGAAGGTTGGTTGTGACAATCACGTTCGATAAACCACTTCAGCAAGGAGTTTAAAAAGCCAAGTGGAAAACAGACGTTTTCGGGGAGACGCCGCCTGTACTTGACTACAACTGCTACTTACCTGTATGGTTACCTGTGCGTGTTGTGGGTCATTGTGCGCACAACTGGTTACACTTGAAAAATGGAATTTTTAATCTGTAACGTAACACTCATAATGCAATAACGATTATTGCCAAAGGTTCATTCATCATATGTCACAATGGAACAGTATAACACATTTCACTGCCCAAACATGTGAATCATCTCATTGATCTGTTGGGCTCTTCTTTTTGATACAAACAATTAAATAATCCTTGCCGTATTTAAATATTTAAATTATCTACTTTGGATTTCATTTTTACAACATTTCTCTTGCCTGTGTGTATTGCTCTGAATGTGTGATGCCACGTATGACGTCATAACCCATTTCAGGGATGTTATTCTGCACAAATGATGAAATAATTATTGATTGGGGGGCAGTGGAGGGGGTTGGGGCTATAGTATGTAGGGGCTTTATATTTGACTGTTTTGAGAATAACATTAGACAGCACTTTAATTGTATTTTCACCAAATTACCCTTCCCAATCACTTTGCTTGTTTGGTTTTTTTTTTTTTGGTTTTTTTTCCATCGTGAAATTTCTTTTTAAATTTTTAATAAAGTAATAAAGTACAAAAGGTCTGACGTATTGGATTTCTGCCATGAGGGTGTTGAGATTTGAGGAAGTAGAATGCCAGGGAAGGGGACTTGAGAACGACCGGCTTTCTGCATATTTTTGGAGGATGTGGGTGCTCACCACTGCAACTTGACATAATGAATGGTTGTTTAACTTTACATGACATGTTAATCCTTCTTCTAATCTCCAAAACGACTGAAAGTCCTCTGAAGCTGCTGAACATGCCTGTAATTTTGTGGTGAAATCGAACATTTCTGCCTTTCTTTCTATCCTTGCATCTTTAGGGTCTTGCACGATAGCTTAGCGGTATCCTCACTGCCCTCTGAATTGTCCACCCTGAGTTTGAATCTCGACCTAGCCATAAACTCGGGGCGATGCATCAGTATGAGAGACATCTGTCGGATGGTCGTTAAGCCGAGAGACGGGTCTACCAGCACTGGTCGTTGGTGGACATTATTGATCCCACAACGTCTTTCTCGAAGTGTCGGTGAGTTATTGTCAGCACCTTGAACGTCAGGCTTGGCCACCAATCCCACAAGAAGGTGGGAATGATTGCAACTGTTAATGAAGCAGTCGTCGTCATGGTGGTAGTGATGAACGTGACTACTGCATACCGACCCTATCAGTCAATGGTATTGGCCTATATGGGTCTCGCTCCAACCCCGCATCACTCCTGCCACTCTTACTGAATCTCCAAAAATCGATCTCATTGTAAAAAGGTCCATCATAAATAAAATAGGGTTTGATGATCATTCAATTTGGTTCTGGCTCAACATTTATCATTTTCTTTCGCAAATGCTAAACAGACATGGTTCATCAAAAGTAAAGAGTAATGATTGTGAGTTGGACTTCTTGTTCTTATAATTAATTTACAAAGTGGGATTGAGAAGGAATTCTTTGCACTTTTATGCTGTGCATGTCTGTCTGTCCAGTAGAAGTCTTTGTGCGTACAGATGGGTAGTGTGGGACGTGGGATGAAGAAGCAGAAAGGGGAGGCTGTGTCATTGCAAACATTTCTTTAACTTTAGTTTTGTATGACCAAAGCTCTGCTTTCCATCCTACAATATTGAAATAAAGTTTCGGGGAAACTAAACTTTCAGGCTAGAGAAATGTGTCCTCTTGGTGTGTATGATTTCGTACCATGTCGTTCTCTGGATTTGCTAAATGTAACGTTTTAAATGATTGATGAGACCATCCGGCTCTGAAATTGTCCTTGATACCCCGAGACATCGGCCAACCAAACCTTTTGAGAGAACACCATCCCTCCATCATGTCGGGATGGTGTTCTATCAAAAGGTTTGGTTGGATGTAGGCTACATCCTCCATCCATATTCTAACACTGAGCTCTTCATGCTTTTCAGAAATATTGAGTGCAGTTTGTGACAGTAAAAAACAATTGTTTCAACTACCATTACCTCCACCACTGTAGGTAACTACCATTACCTCCACCGAGAACTTTTTTGAGTGATTCTTCACCTTTGAGTGATAAGGTGAAAACGATAAATAGCACGATTTCTTAAAAACTCACGGACAGATTCGGACAAAACTTGGTGGATGAGTTGGTTAGGTGACGATTAAATTTTAGTTCAGGTCCGAATCCAGATCCGGCCTGTCAGTAGGATACAAAATGTAAACTAATCAGTCTGCCAGAGGTATGCACTCCACCGAGTGACCATTGTAGTTGTAACATTAATCCTGTTATTCCATGTGAATTATGAGATGTTGCAGCAAATGAAGGGAACACTTTAATTATGGCAGTGTGGGTGAATCCAATTAGAAATCTCTAATGGAATAATAGTACCTCTTTCATGGCACCAACTATTCCCACCTTTTGTGGGGTCAGCTGATGGGAAAGTCTTTGGCCCAAGTCTTTCACACACCCGCTGACCAAGCCTGAGGCCCAACTGAGGACAATAATTTGTAAATTGTTCCACGGTACCGGTGACACCGTGGGATTTCCTTACTTTTCGTGAAAGACACCGTGGGAGTGGGATTTTTAACGTCCACTAGTTAATGCTAGAAGATGGGACATCCATCCGACACACCGACATGCAAAGTACCAGTCCGACAAGTTTATAGTTGGATCGAGAATCAAACCCAGACTAGACGGCTCATAGGTAAAAGTGCACAATTAATACCATCAAGTGTGCTACCATGCAAGTAGGAGGCTACGATATCGATAAGTGTCGTACCTTTGTGCCATGCTGCAATATATATATCTGATATATAACGATCTTTCCAACTCCTGACTCACTCATTCACTCATTGACTCACTCATTGACTCACTGATATAAATGTTTTGTACTTTCGAGGTGGGGTAGAAGACGAAAATTTTGTGTACAGTACTGATGCAACTCAAAGCCAATATCCCAGGAAAAAAATCGCAAAACAATTGGAAGAATTCCGTAAACGGAAATATCTGCGAATAAGAGTCAGCCGATGCAGAATCACACTGCATGCAGGTCACATGATCCAAGACAATGGAACTTACACTGGAACTTGTTGCTAGGCAACAACACACCCAGAACAATGAACAAAGAATATTGCCATGACAACAATGGATATATATATATATATATATATATATATATATATATATATATAACGGAGGTTATATTTTCACCCCCTCTTTTTGTCTGTCTGTCTGTTTGTGAACAGGATATTTCAAGAAGTTACGGATGGATTCAGACGAAACTTGGTGGACACGTTGGATGTTTGACAAGGACTAATCAGTTTGATTTTGGGGACGATCCGAATCCAGATCCGGACACGAGACGTTTTTAATTTTTCGAAGTGATTCTTTGCCATTGACAGATGGGGCCAAAAATGATATATAGCACGATATTTCAAAAAGTTGTGGACGGATTTTGACTAAACTTGGTGGATGAGTTGGCTCGGAAATGAGAACAAGCCGATTTGATTCTGGTTCAGGTGCGGATGCAGATCCGGTTCATCAATGGGATACAAAACGTGAACTGTTAAGCCTGGTGGGGGTATGCGCTCTCCCGAGTACCCGTTGTAGTTGACTATGGTTCATCCCAAATACAATCTATTTTTTTTCTTTTCACTTTGAACTGTGGCCATGAAAGGATGTGAAGTGAACAGCTCGACCTTTTCTACATTCGACTTTGACCTCCTCTCTTTGGACAGTGTACAGTTGTAAGCGATTGCAAAAAGTCAAATATTCCATTTCCTATTATATATTTTTCTATTGTTTTGAGAAGTATTACTATTTATCCTTTTTTGTGCTCTTTCCTTGTCCATCCTTCTGCAAAGACAGGCTTTTAAAATAGTCGAAGGAGACCAGACTTCATCCATTGGAAAGGAAGCAATTACAAGTGATTCCATGTTTATGTCTCTGATCTTTAATGTGCACAAGTATTGATATGTTTTAAATGTTGCTAATTAATAGGTGATCTCAGTAATTATCAATTTGTTCATTTCTAAGTAATCGTAGTAATGATAGCACACTTTGAATATTGCATACAATATTTAATTATACTCGTACACCCACATAATTTATGCACATGACATCAGTATCATGTCATCGGGTCAGTGTGCTCCTTTCATTAAATGTATTATCATTATTCCTGACTGCAAACCTCCTGACTGGTGACCAGCAGGACAGAGACAATGTGTTCGTGTGGCAGATGACACTTGTTACTAACAGGTCTTGCAGCAAGTCCTGTGATGGGACTCGACCTGTGCCCTGCTGCCTCGTCAAGTTAGGGGGTTCGATCTGTGTTTATTAACGAGCTCAGTAAATGGTCACGAATAAACAATCAATATGATCATCAAACCCTATTTTATTTATGTTTTTTTTTTTTTTTTTTAAATCATAGAATGAAAATTCTTAACTGGAAAAGTAGCATTGACAGTACAAGCCATTCATATGCAGATAAGTTTTTCAGCAAAATAGATAGTTGTGGATCAAGGGCCATAGCTTGAAAGTAAAGAAGAGCAGAGTTTGAACGGTCGTAATAGGCAGGGATCTTTCAGTTAGAGAGTAGTTAATGAGTGGAATGGTCGAGAGAGAGAGAGAGAGAGAGAGAGAGAGAGAGAGAGAGAGAGAGAGAGAGAGATAGAGATAGAGATAGAGATAGAGATAGAGATAGAGATAGAGATAGAGATAGAGATAGAGATAGAGATAGAGATAGAGATAGAGAGAGAGATATAGAGAGATATATATAGATATAGAGAGATAGATTTAAATTGGTATTACATGAGTACCTAGATGCATTGGAGATAGAGGGGTATGGGGATATTGGTTGGACTTGTAGGTAGATTGTGTGTTGATGGGTGGTAGTTTCTGGGGTTTGTGCAGGGCAGGCATGATGGGCCGAATGGCCACCTCCTGCACCAAATTTCCAATTGTTTAGTCTTGTAACCATAGGGATGCAATCCATGTTGGAATTGTTCACACATGCCACTGATTTGTCTTGATACAAAAAGACGAGGTTTTCCATATTTAGTTTATTTATTCAACAGTGAAACCATTATTCTATCACTGCAGTCACATACGTGATACTTGTCAAAGTTATTTATGGAATATTAGAAAATGATCCCTACTTTTAAAGATTCCGATGAGGTTTTGGGCAATGCATAATATCTGGATTGTTCTTGCTTGTTATTGCTATGTTTTTGACAATATCAGATTGTTCTTGCTATGTTTGATAAAACCATACAAGAAACGGTCCACTCGACCCATATGGTCTTTGGTTCACTTGAACCCAGACATGGATCCCATGATACCAGCATTAAGACATCTCCATTTTGTGATTGAAACATCAACATAACCTCTGAACTCGTCTCAAGTCAATTGGTGACCATGCACACTGTACCCATACTGCACCGTATGTGGTTTTATTTTTGATAGATGGAACCATTTCTGAATAATTTTTCTCGGTCATTGCAATAATCCAGAAAAATGCCCACGCTCAACCGTTCTTTTTCCATGGATTAGATGAAAATGGAATTTTTTTTTTAATTCAAGTTAATGGCATTTGGATGAACCACCAGCACGATGGACCGAGTGGCCCTCCCTGGCTTTGATGAAGTACCGCGAAAGTGGAACACAAAGATGTTCAACATCCGAAAGGCGGTTTTACAAATCCAAATCTCACCATGCGGTGGTCATTTCCTTCCCTGGTACAGACAAAAATGCCGACGTATGCCGACTCAAAAATGGACACCGAGATCCAATCGGTTATTTGAAATTCCCCTTGGAAGCATGGCTGCTTAATTTGGAGCAGAAGTAATCGCTTTACTCTGCCCTGTGCTCAGTTGGACAACGTCTCTCAACACGATTTCCATCCAACAGTCGCACGGTTTGAGCACAGCAGGTACAAGAACGTCCCACTAATGCAACCCCAACAAACACAATGTTGAAATATTCCACCTGCTTCAGCACTCCAGATCTACAATTTGTATTTCTCAAGGTTTGAAAGAAAGACAACAATCATTCCGAGTACGAGTCCTAATCTCATGTTGCAAGATCACACTTCGTGCATCAAGGAGGCAAAGGGCCACGATGGGTTCCTAATGAGACGATGTTGTCAACACTCGTAAAGGAGTATTTAACCCTAACCCCCAAGAGCATGGGAGGAGGCTTATCGCTGTTGTAGGGTTTGTGTGTACAATTAGTGCCCCCAATTTTTAATGGTACCCCAGAGTTTCTTACACCCCTCGGAGTACGAAACCACCATTTAGGTTTTGTTTCCTTCCTGCACTGCCAATTTTTCTCCGAGCTGTATCTCGGAGCCAGATGGGACTTTCGGAATGAAATTTTACATCAATTTTGAGATAATTATTTTGGCCGTGACCTATTTTTTGAGGACGTGACCCAATTAAAAACATTTCAACATTTTCACATAACTCGACTAAGGTTTATCCGATTGTGACGAAATTTCTCTTACTAGATGATTTAGACTTTATAGCAAGACATGTTTAGGCTTATTTTACATCATACCCCTCGGGGTTAAAGGTCAAAGTCAAATATGGCGGTCTGAAAAAAAAAAATGCAATTTTTTTTGTTTGTCATCGCTCAATTTTGCCGACGTGGAATCTCAAATACCGCTTGGCCTTCCAAGATGTTCTTCCATCATAATGGTGCACCTGCACTGAAGTTGTGAACCTGATAATTGATTTGAGTCCTTGATCTGCTTTTTTCTGACTGTGACCTAATTAGCAAAAAGCACCTTTTGGATCATACCTTGGAACAATAGATTGTAGATGGAGACAAATTTTCTTCATTCACATTCTATCCTGGAATGTTCAAGGTTAAGGTCATATGGTAACCCCCCCCCCCCAAGAAAAACAAAAAACATGGCTATCATTGGATTGCGGGCTGATAAGTCCCGGGCGATTGCCAAGGGTAAGCCGGGGAAGGCACACCGGTGACGATTGCTTTGTGATCACAGATACAAGTTAAATTTTGTGATGGTATTGCTCCAAAGGGGTTTTTATTATTATTTTTTGCAGTGAGATGTACCATTCGATGTGTTAACATTGCCAAGTGAGTTCCAGAAACATGGACGGCCAGCTTAACGGCCATAAAATAATGGATGAGATGCTTCAACATGCATCACCCCCTACTGACACCGTATCTCATGTAGATAATAAATTTTTATCCATGTAGTAAATAGAATTGCCTGTATATTTAATGCAGACAGGAGAGTATGTATTTCGTAGATAGAATTGGATGTGATTGATGTTCAAGCTTCTCCATAAACTATCATCGTCAATGTTACTTGTTGGAGACCATTGGTGCTGCCGAAGCAGTTTCTTGGCAGGGGATGTGCATTCTGGGTGGGTTGGTTATGTTGGTTAGTTTGTCGTTGCCTTCCCAGCAGTTAGTCAGGGCAGGAATTTGTAATTTGTTCCGGCGATAACTCGCCTACTCTGCGCTAAAGATACCGTGGGAACTTTAACGTCCACTAATGACTAGTGCTGGCAGACAGATCCTTCGGGTGGATGGCAGACACGAACTATTTTAAAACAAAGCGGAAATGTATGACACACACACACACACACACACACACACACACACACACACACACACACACACACACACACACACACACACACACACACACACACACACACACACACACACACACACACACACACACACACACACACACACACACACACACACACACACACAAACCTGTTTCTACCTGGGTGGAATTACTCGAGATGCTTGAAGCGATTTTCAAACAAATGGGATTGTACAATTCCACAATAACCAATAACTCTGACCCTTACAAACACTCCCCTCCAGTTTCTAGTAAAATCTGATGAGAACCCGATCAGATTACAGGAGAAAAATTTTGTGATGGGGAAGGAATGACCACACATGATTTTCATCAAACTTTGAGGTATTAACAATTTTTGTTTTTACCTGGAAAAAAATTCTTAAACCTGGTTTAGGGTTAAACGGTTAAGGTGGCTGACTGAAGATTTTAGGGTCTTGAACAGTTGTAGCCCCTGTCGTGCTGCCAAATCACACCAGGTGGGTTGGCTCAGCCTGTCATCTTTCTGACTGTCAGTCGCAGCTCGTTGGAAACGGGGCACTGCATCAGCGGCACAGCTGCGCTTTCAGCGATGATGCAACCAGCAGCCACAGCCTGCATACGAAATAATAATAACAACAACAACAAGCCAGAAGCCCGTGGTAAAAACTACCACGATAGAAAAATAAAAAAAAGAAATCTTTTTATTGTAGATCTGTTTGAAAGAGAAACTTTTAGGAGGTATAATAATTCTCCTGTACATTTGGATTCATCTTCAACAACCTTCAGCTTACCTCAGCAAACATATATATATATATATATATATATATATATATATATATATATATATATATATATATATACATATACATATATATACATATACATATACATAACCGCCAACTGACCACAACTTCAGGCCAGATCAGATCTGTGACCTGCTACAGGTACCATGTAACCCTGTACTAACCTGTTCCATGGTCGGGTTCTCATTGACTAAACCGTCTCCCCCACCAGGTTTTCTGGTGAGGATGGTGTTTGGATATGGACACCCAGCAGGATTAAAAACAAAACCTGCCAGAGGACGGAGGAGCTCCTTGTGAGCCAACGGCCATCCATATCTAGTACCCAACTGTGTCTGCGGATGTCCTCCTGCAGTTGGGTTACTTTTTTATGAGGAGGTTGGTGGCAGGATTTGCACTCCGGCCACCGTAAAACCCTTCATTCCGCAAAACACACAAACGCAAAGAAATCTGAAAACCCACTCCGTGGGAGTACCTCCTGTGCAGCTTCCCTTCGCAGGACAGCTCACGGGATGACGGGATTGGGGCAAAGCCTTCGGGACCCCAATCTTTGATGATAGGAGGGAAACCACGGGGTAACATCCCTGGGTCAGATTGCGGGAGAGTGTGTCGGAGTGGTGCTGAGGTGTCGTCCACCAGACGGCGGTCTCCTTGGGTTAACCTGAAGCGGTCCCTTCGGGTGGGTGCCTGGAATGTCCTATCCCTAAGAGAGGATGATCACCTGTCTCTGTTATCATCTGAGCTCAAGCGTTTGGACATCGGTGTTGCAGCTCTCTCTGAGGTTCGGAGACTGGATAGTGGCGAGATAATGGTGGGTGGTTACACTTACTATTGGAATGGTCGCTATGATGGTTAGCACGCCCAAGGAGTTGCTGTAGCTGTGTCCAATAAAATGACTCCAATGATAATTGAGGTAACACCGGTCAACGAGGGTATTATGAGATGAAGGATTTGTCACTCATTGGTGTCATTTCCCTGGTCTCTGTCTATGCTCCGATTGAGACGAGTGATCTCACCGTGAAGGACGCATTCTCCACCATGATCGAGCCTGTGGATGATCAGTGCCCCAGGCAAGATACTCCTCTAGTCTTGGGGGATTTCAATGCATCGACTGGAACTGAGGGGATGGTGATGAGATGTGTGTTGGTCCCCATGGGTCTGGAACTGTGAACCTGAACAGCGCCAAGTTTCTTGACTTTGCAAGAAGTCATGGACTTTAGGGTGGCCGGTTGATGGTTTCAGCGCCTACAAGCTCATCGTTGGACTTGGTATTCCAACGCTGGCAGTGTGGCAACGGAGATTGACCATGTCCTCGTTGATGCGCGCTGGAGGATGATCCTGAACTGCAGGGTCTACCGGAGTGCTCAGTTCCTCAATACTGACCATCGGCTTGTTGCAGAAACTCTGAAGTTGCACCTTAAATCCAGGAGAATGGTACCATCCCAGCCTAGGCTGGATGTTGGCAAGCTCAAGGATGAGAGGGCAGCTGAGGAGTTTGCAAACAAGCTGAGTGGAGAGTTGGGGAGTCTGGGTGCTTTGGAAGGTCCTAAAGAGTTGTAGAGTGCCTTCAAGACCACGGTCCTTGATGTTGCTGTTGGATGTCTTGCAACTCACCATCGGGCAAAGAAGAATTTTGTCTCTCAAGGGACACTGGATACTATTGACCAGTCACAGGGCCAGGCTGAATGGCAGAGCGGAGCTGTTCAGGGAACTGAGGCGTAAAACTGTATGTGCACTAATGGTGGACAAGGAGGCCTATGTGCGAGGAATCTGTGAGGGGGTAGAGCATCACCTGTGGTCAAGTGATTCTCGTCCTGTTTACAGGGGAATTCGCGCATTGCGTTCATCCAAGCCCATCCCTTGGGGAACTACTGTAAGATCAGAGGGTGGGGGCTCTTGACAGAGGAGTTCGAAGTGAAGGCCCGCTGGGCCGGTTACTTTGAGCGGTTGTACCAGGCTGATCCACCAGCTGTCAAGTTTGACGTCAGGGGTGTTATAATCACTGTTGCTGACCCTCCAATCAACTGTGGTCCACCTTCGTTTGTGGAAACACGGGCTGCAGTGAACTGGTTGAAATGGGGTGAAGCTCCAGGGATCTGTGGCATCCAAGCTGAACTTCTCAAGGCTGGTGGAAATGCTGCACTCGTGTCGTTGCACGCAGTTCTGTGTTCTGCCTGGAACACAGGCATCATCCCAACTGACTGGAAGAGGGGCCTTGTTGTCCCTCTCTGGAAAAGGAAGAGTGATCGCCAAGACTTTTACAACTACCGAGGGGTGACGCTGCTCTCGGTGCCGGGCAAGGTCTTTGCTCGGATAATAATTCTTGACAGGGTTTGCCACCATCTGCTTGAGCACCAGCGTCCAGAACAGTCAGGCTTTACACCAAAGAGGTCAACGATTGACCGTATCCTTGCTCTTCGGGTCCTCAGCGAATGCAGATGAGAGTTTCAGCAGGGGCTACTTGTAGCCTATGTTGATCTCTGTAAAGCGTTTGATTCAGGGAATTGGGATGCCCTCTGGAGGATTCTTGGTATTCGTGGGGTGCCACCAAAACTGATCGATGTGATATCTGAACTCTGCTCTGGTACTGACAGTGCTGTGAGATGTGGTGGTACTATCTCTGACATATTTCCAGTTGTTACTGGAGTTTGTCAGCGGTGTGTGCTGGCCCCCACACTTTTCAGCAGTTGTGTAGACTGGATTCTTGGGAGGATGTCGGACAGATCAAGTTGTGGTGCATCGTTTGGGAATGTCAAGATCTCTGACCTTGATTTCGCAGATGATGCAGTCATCTTTGCGGAGACTTTAGATATCCCTTTGGGCGCCCTCGAGGTGCTGAATGAGGCGTCGTAGCCACTGGGATTACGGGTTTCCTGCGTCAAAACTAAGATCCAGGCTTTCAGTGACATCTTGGATGCTGCTGTCCTGTTTGTGCCTGTTTGTGTTGAGGATGTTGAGGTCATGGAGAGATTCAATTTTCTAGCTGTGAGTCAGAGGTCAACAGACATCTGGGTCCGGCCTGGCGAGTCATGGCTTCACTGGATAATGGGGTGTTGTGCTGCCAGTACCTGTGTGGGAGGACGAAAGTCCGAGTCTTCAGGTCCTTGGTGCTTCCAGTCTTGCTCTATGGATGTGAGACGGAGACTTAATTCCTTTGGTACCAGGTCTCTTCGGATAATCCTTGGCTCTCGCTGGTCGGACCTTGTGTCCAACAAGCGGTTGCTGAGAGAGACTCAAATGAGATTTGTTACCTGCATATTCTGTGAGCATCAGCTGCGGCTGTTTGGACATGTCTCGTTTTCCTGATGCTGATCTTGCTCACCAGATTCTCTCAGTGAGGGAGCCTTGTGAGTGGAGCAGGCCAATCGAAAAACAAGGTTTCCTTGTGGTTGCAGCAGGTTGATCGGCATCTCAAGGAGATGGGGATGGGCCAGGCATCTCCCTGGGGGATGTCCAGACGGAGGCCCCCAGAGTACTGGCAGAAAGTGGATGCAGCGACCTGCTGCTCTGGCGCATGCTCCCATAGCTGACCTATATATATATATATATATATATATATATATATATATATATATATATATATATATATATATATATATATATATATATATATATATATATATATATATATATATATATATATATATATATATATATATATATATATATATATATATATATATATATATATATATATATATATATATATATATATATATATATATATATATATATATATATATATATATATATATATATATATATATATATATATATATATATATATATATATATATATATATATATATATATATATATATATATATATATATATATATATATATATATATATATATATATATATATATATATATATATATATATATATATATATATATATATATATATATATATATATATATATATATATATATATATATATATATATATATATATATATATATATATATATATATATATATATATATATATATATATATATATATATATATATATATATATATATATATATATATATATATATATATATATATATATATATATATATATATATATATATATATATATATATATATATATATATTGTGAATTCGCGCCCGCCGGCGTGCGGACGGCCGCGTCACTCGAATCGCGACCACGTCGCCCATCGGACGGACAATTCAGTCGTGACCCTCCGGGAACTATTGCCCGGAGCCAGTCACGGGTGGGCCTTTCGACCTCACCACAATCGTGCCAATTGGCCACCTGCGTAGGATAGTTTTGTTCGCCAAACTCGACCTACCTAAGTACCCACGCGGATGGTAAACCGGGTGATCGTACCTCGCTGCAGGTCGACTCCGGACACGAACCGCTTCAGCGGTCCGTTCTGTGCTACAGTGATAACCGAGCGGTGTTATCGGCCTCGACGATTCCGATTAATTACCGGGCGTATTAAGCCCACTACGAACCCTTGACGTGAAGCAGGATGGAGGGTCAATAAAGAAAAGCCGAAGCGAAACGAGAAAACAGTTCACACAATGCACATTTATTTCCCGGCACAAGGAAAGTACACATATACAGCCAAACAGTCAAAATGCACATATAGCAACAAAAACAAAAGCAACAACGACGCAGAGTTACTACCGAAGACGCGCACACATGGCAACACTTATACAGTTCTACTTTACAGACGGTGCCAACACACATTTACTCAAAAGCAAAGGAAAGAAGCCACCCTCATAGACAAGGGGGCAGACAGGCCTGTAGGCCAATTGTCCGCGAGACTGGGGGGTCCTACCTGCGTACTCGTGATGCGTTGGCGGACGAGCCGCAGATGTGGCCGCGTGGCTGTGCCCCGACTCCGTGCTCCTTGGCGGGTTTCGTTGGCACGACGTTTGGAGTGGGGTGGGAACGGGGCCCCCTTGTTGCACTATCTCAGCGTGGGGGAAAGGCAGAATTGTTGATGGGGGAGGCAGAATGGCTGGCTGGCTTGGGTCCCGTGATGAGCGATCCCACACCGCGACCTCGTCGCCGACCTTCTCGCCTCGGACCCGAGCTCCTTGCCTCTTCCGCAACTCTTCTCAGCCGACTCCAGAACCCAACTCGATGACACACCGATGACTTCGCCACGCGACTCGACTCTCTGCCACACCGATGACTCGACTCACTCTCTCCTGATTCGCCTTGCGCTCGCCATTTTATAGGCCGGCAAGAGAAAACAATATGCAAATATCCGGATCAGGATGACCTCGGGGGCGGAGCCACGCTCGCCAATTGGTCAGAGGAAAGGGGGCGTGAATCTCCCCTGATCCTAGAATTTGCATACATCGATTTCACACAGACGTGCCTGGAGGCGGGGCCAAGCCGTTCCGCACTTGCTAATTGGACGGAGGGGAAGTGGGTGTGTAGCGTTTGTGATCCGAATTTTCCTCGGAAAGGCCGTTATTTGCGCTCGCAGCTCAGTGCGTATCGCTGAACCGGCCCAAGACAGCCCGACGCTCAGTGTTCACGGGTCGTGCGAGAATGGCCATAGAACGAGAGAGGTGAGGGTGGTGGAGGGTTTATCGGTGGTGGTTTGATGGTTATGGTGCCGTTTGGGAATGACGGTGATGCGATGTTTGCGGGATTGAGTTGTGAAAGTAAAGGTCGTGGCTGTTGGCGTTGTTGTTGTTGTTGTCTGAGGGTTGGAGCGTGGTTGTATTTGCTGACGATGGCTGGCTTGGTGGTTAAGGTGGTTGTTGTGTGATGGCGGTTGAGACGCGGTTGGTTCAAAATAAAGATACAACAGAAAAACGGCAATCTCAAAGCGTCGCAGCCCGGATGAATCACTTAAATTCCCTCTATACAACGGGTTTGGGGCTAACTACACATTTACTTAGAGATATCTCACCTACGGGCCCTGAATGGTGTAATGCGAATTTCCACAGCCATAACAATATATATATATATATATATATATATATATATATATATATATATATATATATATATATATATATATATATATATATAATATATATATATATATAATGTAAAAACATTATGACCACTGACAAGTGAAGTGAATAACATTGATCATCGTGTTACAATGGCACCTGGCAAGGGGTGGGATATATTAGGCAGCAAGTGAATAGTCAGTTCTTGAGGTTGATGTGTTGGATGCAGGAGAAATTGGCAGGAGTAAAGACCTGAGCGACTTTGACAAGGGCCAAATTGTTACGGCCAGACGACTGGGTCAGAGCATCTCTGAAACGGCAAGGTTTGTGGGGTGCTCCCGATCAGCAGTGGTGAGGACCTACCGACAGTGGTCTGAGGAGGGACAAACTACAAACTGGCGAAAGGTTGTTATGCACCCAAGGCTCATCGATGCACGAGGCCAACGAAGGCTATCCCCTCTGGTCCAAACCGACAGTATGTATATTGTGGCACAAGTCACAGAAAATTTTAATGGTAATCACGGGAGGAATGTGTCACAATCCACAGTGCATCGCACCATGCTGCGTATGGGGCTGTGTAGTGACCGGTCAGAGTGCCCATGATGACCCCTGCCTACCGTCAAAAGCACCTACAATGGGCACGCATGCGTCGGAACTGGACCTTCGAGCAGTGGAAGAAGGTCGCCTGCTCCGATGAGTCCCATTTTCTTTTAGATCACGTGGATGGCTGTGTCCATGGGAGCCGTTTACCTGGGGAAGTGATGGCACCAGGATGCACTGTGGGAAGACGACAAGTCGGCGGAGAGAATGTGATGCTCTGGGCAATGTTCTGCTGGGAAACCCTGGGTCCGGCCATTCATGTGGACATCAATTTGTGACGTGTCACCTCCCCGAACATCGTTGCAGTCCAGGTGCTCCCCATCATGGCAATGGTATTCCCTGATGGCAGTGGCCTCTTTCAGTAGGATAATGTGCCCTGCCACACTGCACACATTGTTCGGGAATGGTTTGAGGAACATGTTGAAGTGTTCATGGTGTTGCCCTGGCCTCCAAATTCTGCAGATCTCAATCTGATTGAGCATCTGTGGGATGTGCTGGACCGACAAGTCCGATCCACGGCGGCTCCACATCGCAACTTACAGGACTTGAAGGATCTGCTGCTAATGTTTTGGTGCCAGATAACACAGGACACCTTCAGGGGTCTTGTAGAGTCCATGCCTCGGCGGATCGGCACTGTTTTGGTGGCACACGGAGGACCAACAGCATATTAAGCAGATGGTCATAATGTTTTGGCTCATCAGTGTATATATATATATATATATATATATATATATATATATATATATATATATATATATATATATATATATATATATATATATATATATATATATATATATATATATATATACTGGATGGCCGGTGAACCCGTTAGGTTCCCGTTGTGACAGCAGTTAATGAAAAATAAAGACAAAGTTTTTCTATTATTTAGTGGTCAAACTTTATCTTGAAGAAAATTTGAGCATATACTTAAGGAGTCATCGTTCGGCCAACCTGTTTCTCGAGGCTATCCCTTGTGAATCAACACATTCTCCGTGGTATGTCCTTGTGCTTTGTGGACCGTCACACCAAAACTTGACTGAATCGGGAATGGATTATTTAATAATTTTTTTGTTGCCTGATTTGAAGGAAACTTTATACTGCACACCGCAGGCGAATGGTGAGTAAGGTGGGCCGAAAATATTTGCGCTATCGTGTACTGTTTTGGCTGTATTTCGGGAAAAAAAAAAAAAAAAAAAAAAAAAATATATATATATATATATATATATATATATATATATATATATATATATATATATATATACATACATACATACACAAGATGAGAGTTTTCGTAATATATAGATATACAATTGACTATCACAAACAGCACACGAATCAAGACTTTTTAATCTGTCTGCCTGTCTGATTTACAGTTAAACAAAATTGAAAATAATTACAAACAGGAAATTTACTGTTTTTAAGGATGTCATAAAGGACACAAACAAGAGGATCGAAGGACTAATGTTACATGCTAAATAAACTAGGACACTCGGTACAGCGCATACCTCCACCACGTAATACCTGATCCATGCGAACATATTGGGCCAAATTCATTTTTGAAATATCATGCCATGCAGTACTATATCGGTTGAGCCCGATCTGTTCAATTGTGAAGAATCACTGAAAAAATTATCAGATCTGGATCCGGATCCGGATCTTCAGCATAATCGAATCAATTCTCCCTTGTGACACACCCAACGTGTCTACCAGGTTTCATCCGAATTCGTCCACAACTTTTTGAGATATCGTGCTATATATCGTTTTTGTCCCTGTCTCTCAATGGTGAAGAATCACTTGAATAATTCGAGTAGTCGGATCCGGATCTGGACCTTCACCAAAATCGAATCAGTTCATCCTTGTTTGCACACCAATCCTGTCCACAAAATTTCATCCGGATCCGTCTACAACTTTTTGAGATATCCTGTACACAAACAGACAAACAGACAGACAGGGGTGAAAACAATCTCCTTCACCTTCAGTGGTGGAGGTAATAAGGTGATGTGAAAGGCATGTTCAATAAGGTGGTGTGCACCTTCAGTGGTGGAGGTAATAAGGTGATGTGAAAGGCATGTTCAATAAGGTGGTGTGCACCTTCAGTGGTGGAGGTAATAAGGTGATGTGAAAGGCATGTTCAATAAGGTGGTGTGAAAGACACTGCATCAACGGCAGTAAATTTCCTAAAAAATTTTTTCTACAACCTTTAAAATCCTTATTTTATTTCGAGTGAATTATATACTTGAACACTGGAGAACACAAATCTCCTTTTTGGCACTCTCAAAAACCTTCCATTTTGCAGTACAGTAATTGGACAAAACATTATGGCATTTTACGTCATCACGACCAATGAAATTAGCTGCTCATGTCCTTGTTTCCCAAGACAGTGTGGGGTAAGGTGTTTTGTGAACTCTCTAGTAACCCTCACCAGAGGATAGGGGATTGTATTTGGGTCAGTTTGTTTGTTTGTTTATTTGTTTGCGCTGAACGTGAGTTTGTTTATTAATTACATTAGACCCCTCGATACATTTAGAACCATTGAGTCCCTAATTACCCCCCAAGACCCTTAACACCCCTAAGACCCTTACACACTTTAGACTGCTGAGATCCTGTCGACCCAATCGACCTCTATGGTCCCCTTGAACCCTAAAAGCCTTAAGACCCAGTAGAGTGTAGACTCTCGACACCCAATAGACCTCCTTAGACACTATAGGCCCCGTTACACCATTTAGAACCCTTAGATCCCCAAGACCATTTCGATCCTGTTAGACCTTTTAGAACCCCAAGAGCCTACATAGACCATATATAACTCCTAAGACCCTTAACACCCCTTCGACTCCTTTCTACCCTTTAAACCATTTGGCATTTTTGCCTTCACACCTTTCAGACCTTTTAATACCCTTGAGACCACTTTGACCTTCAAACCTACTTTAGCCATTTGAAGACTCTTTATAACTCTTTAGACAATTCTGACCCTTTAGATCTTAAATTATACTCATTAGACCCCTTCGACCTTTTTGGACCCCTTAGACTATTTTGACACTTCAGACCTATTTAGATCTTTTGACCTTTTCAGACCTTTACAGGGTTATAAGTGGACCATTTCGACCTTTTATTTCGTACATCCTTCCATTTATTTACCACACAAAACAAGTCCTGATGAGGGTCTGCAATCTCTGATTGCTCTTTGTTGTTGTTGTTGTTGTTGTTGTTGTTGTTGTTGTTGTTGTTGTTGTATGAGCCGTTGTACGAGTTGTATGAGTTGGTGTACGAGTTATACGAGTCGTTGTACCAATTTGGTGCACGAGTTGTACATATTGTATGAGTTGGTGTACGAGTTGTACGAGTCGTATCAATTCGGTGTATGAATTGTATATGTTGTATGAGTTGGTGTACGAGTTGTACGAGTCGTATCAATTTGGTGTACGAGTCGTATATGTTGTATGAGTTGTACGAGTTGTACATGTTGTATGAGTTGGTGTACGAGTTTTACGAGTCGTACATGTTGTATGAGTTGGTGTACGAGTTGTACATGTTGTATGAGTTTGTGTATGAGTTGTACGAGTTGTACATGTTGTATGAGTTGTACGAGTTGTACATGTTGTATGAGTTGGTGTACGAGTTGTACGAGTTGTACATGTTGCATGAGTTGGTGTATGAGTTGTACGAGTTGTACATGTTGTATGAGTTGGTGTACGAGTTGTACGAGTCGTACCAATTTGGTGTACGAGTTGTTGTGTGAGTAGTTTGATGTGTTTTTTTTTGGTCTGCTCACAGTGTTGTATCAATTTAAAAGGAATTCTCAGATTCCTTTGTTTTGAAAGATTTTGTCCTGAGAATGATAAGGCTGATTTGATGCTGAAATCAGATATCCTGTGCCACCAACGCTCCATGTACCGTACCGTAGTATGCAACGAACCCTGATTTGTCCTTAACTATGAATAAACACTTTTTAATCATAAATTCCCAACAGAATAATATATCTACAGCCTATTCTACCCAACAGGACACATTTGAGAATTAAGTTAAAATAATTATTTTTGGGGGTCGTGGGGGAGGGTAATAAAATGTCCTCTCATTGTCAAATCAATTGGATAATTGTGCGTTTAAAGACAATTAACCTGGTAGTTTATTTAGTTAGGGTTATTTAAACAATCGAACTTTTCATGATGTAATGAAAGGCAGGTTTTACAGGTGATTTATGCGATTTCGAAATCGGTATTTTATCAAAATAGGCGCACTCCGGTGCCATCTACATATTATGTACGCACAGGGAGCCCAGCTGGGAGATCGCAGATGCAACTGTTTCTTAAGCAGGGAGTGCAACGTCATAATGGGGTGGGAATGTGGGATGGGGGTTGAGTGGGGCTCCAGGTTGTGATTAAGCAGTGCACGAGCTGGCAGGATAGCTTCGAGGGATTCTCACTCCATCTGAGCCATCTAGCCTGGGTTCGAATCGCTACACTCAGCTATAAACTGTCACCCTGAACAAATTACAAATTCCTGCCCTGACTGATTGCTGGGAAGGCGATGGCTAAACCACCAGCATGAGCCGTGCCAAGGACCTGCTTCGGCAGCAATGACTTTCCGCAAAGAGTATGGAACATTAATCATGATGATGAATTGGGGGAGAATCATGGGGTAAGTTGAAAATCCTCACCGATTTCGTTTTGGACTTCATCGTCCTGCACCCCACTCTGGTTTTAAACACAAATTTCGTGTAAAATTCGCTCCTCTTTAAAAGCCATTGATAAAAATGCTTGGAGAGGCGCAGCATTCGAGGGAAAAGGTAAATGATTCGTAATAATTCGAAAATAATAAATTGCCCAATTCAATGGAATTTTGTCATAATGGTTGATTATATCCAATGTCGTTTCTGTATTGTACAAGTTACATGACATCATGGAGCAAATGTTTGGAGTTTGCTTGTTTGTGGTGTTCTTTTGTGAAGCCATGACTCATGATGTTGGAATCGATCTCGGGTTCAAATCGAGTGTCACCTTGTTAAAAAATTTAATACCTCTTCACCGGATACCAATGAGAACCTCCTTCCTGACTTTGGCATTAGCACCGAGGCCGTGAAGGTATATATAATGGAGACACACACACACACACACACACACACACACACACACACACACACACACACACACACACACACACACACACACACACACACACACACACACACACACACACACACCAGGAATTTCTCAAATGCCACAAATGTTCTGTCGTGGATTGTCTTACAGACTTGGACACCTTAGGTCATCATTGAACAAAGTTTGCAAAACCGAATTGTCAATTTTGAGATATCAGAAATGAGGGACCAAATGAGTTATGGACATAAGAAGAGACATCTTGATTTTGCAGGGAAGTTGGAGGACAGAAGGGTAAACTTTTGCATTTCTAACCTGCTATACCGTGCTCATCATACCATAAACACATGTGTGATCAGGTGTCAGGTATGCGGAGATATATCTTGTAAGGGAGAGTAGTTTTACTAATTATTGTGACTTTGTGTTGATGTTACCTGAAAACTGCTGCAGGCACATTCATTCCCTTCTGTAATGAGATCACCATCATCATCATCATCATCATCATCATCATCATCACCATCATCATCACACTAGGCTTTTTTTTTTTTAGAGAATATCAGTACAGTTAAGGCAGTTTCTCGTGTTATACTGGGTGGATTGCCATTGCCTTCCCAGCAGTCATTCAGGGAAAAGGGCAAGAATTTGTAATTCGTTCCACAATGCCGGGGATAGCTCGCCTACTTTTAGTGAAAGATACCGAGGGGATCTTTAACTTCCACCAACGACCAGTGCCACCAACGGCAGACGGACCCTCCGGCTTTTTTTTTTTAACACCTGCCTGCGAAACACCAGGATGGCAGTTTATAGCTGGACCGAGATTCGAGCCCAGGGTAGACAGCTCAGATACGAGTCCGCTACATGTAGCCTATCCTACCAGCCTACTTAATGACGTGCGTTTCACCGGAATTATTTGTTTTAAATTAATGATCAAAATTGCTCTTTTTGCACAAAATCTTCACCACACAACCGATCAGAAAAAGATGACCTTTGACTGAAACCAAACGAACAAAAAATGTGAATTTTTTTTTACCAACAGGGACATGTTTGCTTGAGACTGGCATGTTGACAACACGACATGCGCACACTATAGAACAGTAAAACGGAGCCAACATGGAAAAATGACGTCATTTGACTCTTGTCCTCTAGACTTGTCTGGGGGCATTCTAGAGACAGGTTAAATCAATGCCATTATTCATGATGATGGAAGGTGGTACTCAAGCTGTTCTGGGGTTCGAATGATCAAGTCAACCGAGGGATCAAGGTGTGGTCGGTCACCTGAAATCGTCACCCGATGGTCAAGTGTTCTTTTGATCCTTCATTTTTATCTTGAAATATTTTGTCCATTGAGTTAACATCTGCTCATGGGACGTCGTGCACGACCGACAGACCGACCTGCTTGCGTCCGAGTCCCCTAAAGGTGGTGCATGAACATTTGATGGGAAATATAAATGATGGATGAAGGGCAGGTTGCTGGCACGCCCGAAGCTCAATTATATAGAAGTCGGTCAAAGGGGGCAAAGCTTAAACAACAAGGTGTCACCTTCTCCCAACCTGCACCTCCATTGCACCAATTCACACGGAAAGGGTTAAAATCGCACAAAGCGGCGCAAATTCAGCTGATTCAATCATCGGTGGCCCATGAACCCTCAATCATCGGTGGCCCCTGAACCCTCAATCATCGGTGGCCCATGAACCCTCAATCATCGGTGGCCCCTGAACCCTCAATCATCGGTGGCCCCTGAACCCTCAATCATCGGTGGCCCCTGAACCCTCAATCATCGGTGGCCCCTGAACCCTCAATCATCGGTGGCCCCTGAACTCCCTACTCCATGATGAAACCCCCAGCGTTGCTCATTTTTCACCTCGTGACACATTTCCATATGCCGAATACTTTCTATTAGCGAAACTGTTTTTGTGTAAACGTTCGATAGGATGACAAACTCGTTTTAAAGGAAAACCGGTAATTCAAGTTCAAATGTTCTCGAACATCGTGTACCCATCACACGACCAATCGGATGCTGCACGCAGGTGTGAATGATTGATGATACCTTGCATGATCCCAGGGATGGAGGACATAGCACACGGCTCGGATGAATCAGAACAAACGGATTGACATGACTGTGCGCGCACAGTCATCGGGCAAACGTCCAGCAGGGACGTTCAGACTGGACATGGAGCCAAAGGCTGCGGTTCTTTAGGGGTCTTTGGTGACTCACACTCACCACACCTCTCATATCTGAGTATCTAGTGGGCAGCACTCATGTTGTAGATTTTTTTGCATGTTACGTCGTTCAACTCGGACTGAAAAGCCTGGTGTTGGCTTAGTGGTTAGGGTGGTGGCATGGGATCCTTCGGCCCTGAAGTGGTTAGGGTGGTGGCTTGGGATCCTTGGGCCCTGAAGTGGTTAGGGTGGTGGCTTGGGATCCTAGGGCCCTGAAGTGGTTAGGGTGGTGGCTTGGGATCCTTGGGCCCTGAAGTGGTTAGGGTGGTGGCATGGGATCCTTCGGCCCTGAAGTGGTTAGGGTGGTGGCTTGGGATCCTAGGGCCCTGAAGTGGTTAGGGTGGTGGCTTGGGATTCTTGGGCCCTGAAGTGGTTAGGGTGGCGGCTTGGGATCCTAGGGTCCTGAAGTGGTTAGGGTGGCGGCTTGGGATCCTTGGACCCTGAAGTGGTTAGGGTGGCGGCTTGGGATCCTAGGGTCCTGAAGTGGTTAGGGTGGCGGCTTGGGATCCTTGGACCCTGAAGTGGTGAGGGTGGCGGCTTGGGATCCTAGGGTCCTGAAGTGGTTAGGATGGCGGCTTGGGATCCTAGGGTCCTGAAGTGGTTAGGGTTGGGGCTTGGGATCCTTGGGCCCTGAAGTGGTTAGGGTGGTGGCTTGGGATCCTTGGGCCCTGAAGTAGTTAGGGTGGTGGCTTGGGATCCTAGGGTCCTGAGTTCAAGCCCCGTCGTCCGCTGAATTAATACACCAGGAGGTTGACTCAGCCTGTCATCCTTCTGAGGTCGGCGAAATAAGTAGCAGTTCCAGTGTGTGTGCTGGTAGAGGGGCACTGCATCAGCGACACAGTCGCGCTTCAAGAAATGATAGCTACCCCGGCAGCTAAGCTGCCCTACGACCACCACCACTCGGACTTGAACGGGCATGATGCTCTTGTTGTTGTTGTTATTGTTGTTGTTGATTATTGGTTAGTTGGTTCAGGTCATCTTTGGGTCAAAAGTGTGATAACGCCGCTTTTGCAGAAACGCCGTTATCGGTTTGATTCTGCTGTTTCGAGTTTCCTTCGGACATGATGTTAAGGTGTAATAGTCATGTAAACACGAACGTATTAACATCCACTAAAGTCAGCATCAGATAAGATCCTTCAGGGAGCTGAGAGGTGTTTTCTCACTCGACTCTCTGATCGAAGGTTCCAGATCTCAGATGTCATGAAGGTTCGAGATATCAAATGTCATGAAGGTTCGAGATATCAGATGTCATGAAGGTTCCAGATGTCAGATGTCATGAAGGTTCGAAATATCAGATGTCATGAAGGTTCCAGATGTCAGATGTCATGAAGGTTCCAGATCTCAGATGTCATTAAGGTTCCAGATGTCAGATGTCATGAGGGTTCCAGATGTCAGATGTCATGAAGGTTCGAGATATCAGATGTCATGAAGGTTCCAGATGTCAGATGTCATGAACGTTCCAGTTTCAGATGTCATGAAAGTTCCAGATGACAGATGTCATGAAGGTTCCAGATGTCAGACGTCATGAAGGTTCCAGATCTCAGACGTCATGAAGGTTATTTTTTGTTTTGTTTCGTTGGTTTTTTTTTTCCTTTTCACATCGTTTGTCCTTGAGCGGGACGCGCTCGTAAGAAGTTTCACTTATCAAGCACAACATGCTCGGGTTTTCTAAGCAAAGTGTAATCTCGACACAGCGGTTTGAAGACCGGTATCGGCCACGACTATTTATTCTTCACCCGAGTGAGAGGAATTCGCGTCAGCGGACTTGCTCACTGCGAGATCTGGACTCCAGGAAAGTGGCCACGCCGATGGAAAAGTGTGAACCGGCTCCATTTTCCCACAGACAGTCGAGTTCCTATCGCCGCAGACAGACATCATCCTGGGAGTGTCCGGCTGACCGTTGGTCTTGGAAAGGTCATGTCTGCCTCGGACCGTTCTCACCGTGCTGGAAACAGGTTCATTGACATTGGGTGGCACCGACTGACTGAGCGTTCAAAGGTTCAAGCTGAAGTTATCACAGGAGTGCGAGAGGAGCGGAAAGGGTTAATAAACACTCGGCTATAAAAAAAAACACAAACACACAAAACTAAAGCAAACAAACATTCCTGTAAAAAAGAGAAGGAAAAAAGGTCGTCTCGACCGTGAACTTTGATAACCATGCCCCTGTTGACCGGATGTAGTTAACTTGATTGACATTCAATCAAATTCTGTCTCGTTCATCGAAGTTCGAAGCTGTTTTCAAGGTGAAGTTAACTTGATGGAAAGTTCTTCTAGGTCACTTGATGGAAAGTTCTTATTATTATTCCCACATTATTGTGGGGATGATTGGGGGAGGTTTTTGGCTGAAATCTTTCACGAAACAGCTGGCCAGGTATGACGTTGGACTAGTTAGGGAAGGAATTTGGAATTTGTTCATGGTGCCGGCGATAGCTCGCCTACTCTTCACGAAGGATACCGTGGGATCTTTCACATCCCCCAGATAATGCCAGTAGACGGAATGCCGAGTTTAACATCCACCGGGAGTTTATATTATAGCTGCGTCAGGATTCGAACCCAGGCGAGACAGCTTAGAGGCGAGTGTGCGTATCTCCAGGCGAGCCCCTTCATTCAAGGTACTGAAGATTGCAAATTGAGGTTTTTGTTCTTGTATTAAGTTCCCCCCATACAGGGAACTTTCAACGCAGGAGAAGGGCATTGGGTCCATGAAAGCCTGCGCAATTGTTGCCAACCTATGGTTGTTTGTTTTTTCAGTGTTCTATCCTTTTTCAATGCTGACAGGCAAGCAAGGAAGCAGCAGGTACCAAGGCTTAAAGTCTTTGGTATGACTCGGCCAGGATCGGATTCGAACCATCGACAACCCAGACTCAAAGCAGACACTCTTACGCCACCTGGTCCGGTTTTAGCAGCATTCAAAATGTTCTGAGAACGGAGATACCAGAGTCTAAAAGGTGTCAACGTTTGTATTTATTTATTTTTTTAACGAATTGTTATCAGTACATATAACTATATATCTGCGATCACAAAGCAATCGCCAAGGGTAAGCCTTCCCGACTGGGGGAGGCTTACCCTTGGCGATCGCACGCGACTTACCCTTGGCCCACGATGCAATGATGGCCATATTTTTTCCGTCCACCAAATGACATTGTCCTTCAACATGTCGGGATAGAGTGTAAATGAATAAAACGTGTCCCAATCTCAAATCTATCCATAAAGCCTGGTGTTGGCTTAGCAGTTAAGGTGTGGCTGTTAGGATCTTAGGGATCTTAGGGTTCTTAGCAGTTAGGGTGGCGGGCTTGGGATATTATGGTCCTGAGTTTGAGCCCTCAGGACCCTAAGTTTGCTGCTGAATTGGGTGGGGTTGACTCAACCTATCATCCTTCTGAGTACAGTGAACTGGTAATAGGATAGGGGCACTGCATCAGTGGAATAACTGTGTCCCTAACCAATGATGCGACCAACAGCCATGAGGCTGAACATGAGAGTGTGAGCGAATCTATCCATAAAGTTCAACATCATGAAAATCGGAGGAAAATGATCCATGTTGCGGTCAAAAAGGTGTGTTTTGTTAATTAGGTTACAATCAGAAAAATGTAGGTCAAGGACACGAAACAAGTATCAGGTGCACAACTTCAATGCAGGTACACTATTATGATGCAAGAATATCTTGTAAGGCCAAAGCGGCCTTTGAGATTCTGCATTGGCAATTAAATTGAGTTAGGACACAAAAAAACCGTTTTGTTTGTTTTTTAGACCGACATTTGACCTTTACCTTCAACTCAGAGGGATATGATGTAAATGAAGTGTAAATGCATCTTTTGTTCTGGGATATCTCGAGAGGGCAATTTCATTCTGATCGGCCAAATCTTCGCAGGGTTTTGGTGATAGATGTTAAAAAATATCTTTAATTGGGTCATGACCTTAAAATTTGGTCAAAGTTAAAAAAAAAAACATGTCAAAAAAACATACTTTATATTCCCATTATTGCTCCGAGATAAGCTCGGAAATTGGGAATATTGGGAGTACAGGAAGAATTTTTTTCTTCTAAATGGTGGTTTAGTACTCCGAGGGGTTTTAGAAACTTTGGGGTACTAATTGTAGGAACAAACCTGACTTACAGCAAAAAGCCTTCCCCTATCTTACAGGGGGAAGCTTAATTATTTCGAAAAATGTATTTCATTACCTATTATATACAGTCGCACATTGAAAAATATTATACACGTCGGCGTGTCTCGGAGTAATGTGATTAATCGCATTCCAAGAATATCTTGAACGCTCCCCACAACAATGTGTGTAAAATCGAAATGTGATCAAATTAATTATCATTCAGAAAAATTAACTTCTTGCAGAGATTCAACAATAATGGAGATGTACGGAATGCACGTGTAGTTTACAAATGTGAATTTTTTAAACTTCTGTATCAAGGTCATCAAACTTGGAGCCTAAAAATAATTTAAATTAAAATAATAAATAAGCAAAAGATTTTAGAAGTTTATAGAATTTTTTGGCATTTTATGAGAAATTTTGGAATCTGTAACAATGTATTAATTTAGTTTTATCCTTTTACCTTATTAACATCCTCTAAGGGTCGTGGAGGAGCTGTTACCCCAAATTATGCACACAAACACACACACACACACACACACACACACACACACACACACACACACACACACACACACACACACACACCCACACACACACACACACACACACACACACACACACACACACACACACACACACACACACACACACACGCAGACAGAGGCATTATATGGTGCTGGACCTGACTTCAGACAAACACAGTGGCGACCTTTAGGAAAGTGACGTAACTTCCTGGAGCACTCAGGATACTGGCTTACGCCATATTGTGACGTCACTTTTCTCTCTTGAGGCCAGTATGGGAATTTAGGATAAATTTCTTCCCTTCCTCCCGCCCAATGGAGGGCCAACCCACGGCGTTTTCCCGTGTTCTATCCTCTAAATGCTGAGCCTCAAGCAAGGATGCACCACATCTCATTTTTGAGGTCTTTGGTATGACTCACCCGGGGTTCGAACCGCTGACCTCCCATACTCAAAAATTGCCTCGAACATTTGGCAACAATATTTTAGTGGATGATTGAGTACTTTTCATGACAAAACACTTTTTATGAGACTGTACCACCATGGTTCACATAATTCGAGTCAATATTGGATTTTATTTCAGCTTTAAACATTACCGATTGATTTCCCATATCGTTGATGTGGTGAGGGAGAAACGGCAGGGGCTTGGTCGAGACCGTTAAAGGCGAACAATCAGAATATGAGGAACAAAAGACAACCATTCCCGTGTCACGATACTTTATTATCTAAGCATTGTCACGTTATTGTCACGATATACACGATATATTTATTGTCACGATATACACGATACTAAGCCCTTGTTGGACTTAGTCTGAAACGTGGGCTTATGGATCGGATCTTGCCTGTCCGTGCGTGTGTCCGTCCACAACCATATTTCGGACATCAAGGGACAGATTTTGTTCAAACTTGGCACAAGACAATGCATGATTGTCTACATATGCACATCATTTTGTTTCGCGATTCGATCAAAGATGGACGACTGGCGGCCATTTTAGTTATAAAAACCTGATATCGAACACGTCCTCAACCATTTCTCAGACAAGCATTGACTGATCTTGTTCAAACTTGACACACAAATAATGAATGATGGCTTACATATGCACATTATTATTATTATTATTATTATTATTATTATTATTATTATTATTATTTATTTCGAGATCAGATCCAAGATGGCCGACTGGCGGCCATTTTCTTACTTAAATGTGTCCCCAACCATTTCTCAGACATGCATGGTCCGATTTTGTTCAAACTTGGCACAAACACTGTACACGATGGCATACACTTGCATCTCATTTTATTTTGCGATCTGATCAAAGATGGCCGACTGGAAGACTGGTGGCCATTTTTTTTGTAAATAAATATGGGCTAACCCTTTAACTCCGAACAGCGAAATTACTAAAACCACCGACGCGAGGACATTTTATGTCTTTTTCTCCTTGTTTAAATTACAAGGAGTGACAGTTAAGTTCCTGGCCCAACAAAGACAGTCAGTGATCAACTTCAATGAAACAGCAAATCTGTCACCTCAATCAACGACAGTTTTAACTGAATGTTCCGATCCAGCCCTTTTAAAATAATTATTTAATTTTACCTACTTTGATGTCAGGTTATGGGTTTACTGGCCATCCCTCTCATATCTGTGTCCTTACCTGATGTCGCTTGGCTTTTCAGTTCCACCACAGACAATGAGGAGAACCTGACAAAGTCAAAACACCATTTCGATGAAATAACTTTGATAAAGGCCTGTCCTGTCTTACCCATTAAAGGTTGTTCGCTCCTGCACTTGAGTTTTCAGGCCTTTAAATTCAATAAAATAATGTTCAACTTCAAAGTATGTATTTTACTAACACTTTGTTGAGGGTATCCAAGTTTAAAGGAAATAGTCCAATATGCACACCAGAATTGAATGTGAGACAGAAGCACAGGAGATGTGACTTCTTCTCGAATAACCATAATGCCTTGGTCAAGGTCAGTCTCAAGAAAACCGAGCAGCCATTTAATACCATCCAAAGGCTCACCACACTCAACGTTTGTAGTTTGTCCGTTCATATGCAGCACTGTGGGGGAGCATCATTGGCTGAGGGTGTGACTGTGCCACTGATGCAGTGCCCTGTGCCCTCTGCTGGTTAATGCAGGAATTTGGAGTTTGGCCATGGTGCCGGCGATAGCTTGCCTACTCTTCACAAAGGACACAAGGTTTGCAATAAAAGGAAAGCTTCACTGAAAGTGAGACAAAAATGGAATAAAAAGAAGAGAATTACCATATCCGATCATTAATGAACTTTTCACTTTGACTCAAGGTACAAGCCTGTGTCCTAGAAGTGAGGACCCCGGTTTGGTGTCGCTTTGGATGTGCGTTCAAATTTGGCTGAAGGTTTTGGATTCTGAGGTTTGGACATCTGATCTAGTGTCAGGAGAATTGCTGTGATGCTGTTGAATTGTTGGGGGGAAAAAACCCAGCTGGATCACTGAAAACTTTCAGGGAGGGGACAATCAATAGCACCCTCCCTTTCCCCTACCTTCTGCCTCCCTCCCCCCCACACCTTATTTCACCAGTTCATGCTTTGCGGTTGACTTCTTAATACCATCTTGGCAAGCATTACTTCCCTTCCTTTTGCACAAACAGCTAGCTAAGGTTGTTGCAAATGAATACGGTGAGATGAAAGGATTGAGTAACAGAGAAAGATCTCTCCCAGGTACACCGCATGTCATCGGTATGTCAAACATCTCAACACTCCTCCAAGGCCTTTCTCCTTCCTACAGGATTTGAAACCGAGCCTGGAGGCGACATCAATTCAGACAAAATGGAATTAAAATTATTGGTGCACTTTTAGAATTAGGTGACTAATTTGGAGTTAAAATTTAGCTGCGACACTTTATTGAATTCCATTGAATTTTTGTTGCACAGGACTGCAGGAGACCTTAAAAATGGATCACAAAAACCTTCACTGAAAGCTTTTCCAAAAAAATGCCCCAAATATATTTTCGTTTTACAATAACATTCCAGGCGAATGGATAAAAGAGGCATTTATCGAATGAGGATAAAAAAAAAGTTTTCCCACCCACCCCCCCCCCAATTGTTAACAAATTGGGTGAATATACAAATAGTTCTTTCTATATCGTCTCTCTGCCTTCTGGGATCAATTATCTTGTGTACTGGACGTTTCCTGTGGTCTCTACCAAGAATACGGTTGGTAAAACCTTCTGAGAAGTCTAGACCAGTTGTGCCGAGTGATTTGGTTGAAAACCATTATGCTCAGTGTGGTGGTAAACCAACTTCTTGTTGTTTAAAAGTTGCTTCTTTGTTTTTGTGCTATCTCTCAAAGCTGATGACAGATGTTGCTTTAAGAATAGCAAAAGCTGATGAAGATCATGAATGTGGATTTATAGTTTTTGATCATAAAGCCAAAAGGAAATAAAATTGTTTAGTAACGGAACCAAAGTTAAAGCACCCCAGAGTTTGTCAAGCAAGTCAATGAATGGTAAATTTAACGTTTCGTCTGCATTCTCAATCACACGTCCGAGCACTCACAATGCGCCGAGCAGGGTGTCTGTCTCTCATTGTCCTTACTATTTTACTTCGTTCTCTTTATCCTTTGGAACGATTCTCATCGACTTCGTTCGTGCAGTTCACGGCTCTGGTGCAATGAAAATTGTCGATTTCTGCATATCGATGGCTCAACTGGTTCCTCTCGGCAAATTCCTTTGTGCTCAATGTTTATTATAACTATTCACCAGGTAAGACAAAAAATAATTGAAAGGGAAATTAAACTTCGATGGAAAACAGAGACTTTGTCCCAAATGTCTGTGTAGTGAGTGCATCACATTTCCCTTTCATCTCACTTAACTGAATATATCATCATCATCGTCACTATCATCATCACCATCACCATCATCATCATCATCATCATCATCATCATCATCACCATCATCATCATCATCACTATCACCACCATCATCATCATGATCACCATCATCACCATCATCATCATCATCATCATCATCATCATCATCATCAACACCATCATCGTATCAGGCTCTTTACAGAGCATCGATGCTGCCAAAGCAGTTTACTGGCAAAGGTTGTGTTGGGTGGTTTTGCCTTTCCAGCAATCAGTCAGGTCAGGAATTTGTAATTTGTTCCAGGGTGTCACAGATAACATGCCTACACTTCACAAAAGACAACTTGGGATCTATAACGTTCACCAACGACCAGTGCTGGCAAGCAGGTATTCCAGCTTATCAACAATCTGAAGGATGGAGCAGGCACATATTGATGGCTCGTCCTGCACGTGAAACACCAGGATGGTAGTTTTCAGCTGGGTCGAGATTCGAACCAAGGGAAGACAGTTCAGAAGGGAGTGTGCCAAACCTCGAAGCTATATCGTGCCAGCTCACAACTGAATATGTATCACTTAGTGTAAAAATGAATTTACTTTTATTTCACCTACTTCACTTTTGGAATTGAAAGCATAACTTCATGATACGAAGCCCAAGCCTGACACGTCACATGATACTTGTGTGCTTTATAAGGAGCATTCAAAATGTACTCGCAGTG